>NW_011921672.1:0-1223 GCF_000151845.1 Pteropus vampyrus
CCAAGGGTTGCCTCACTAAAAAAAAAATAAATAAATAAATATAAATTAATTAAATAAAGTAATTATAGGTAGTGTATGCTGTTAGTATAAACAGAATGACACTTTAGATAAGGTGATCTGGGAAGGCCTTTGTGTAGGTGATATTTAAGCTGAAGATAAAAGATTGAGAAGAAGCCAGTTATTCAGACAGCTGAAGGAAGAGCATTCTGAAGAAAAAACAAATACCAAGACCCTGAGATAGGAAGGGACTTGGCATAGCATAGGAATCCACAGATAGCAAACACGAGTGGAACTTGATGAACGAAGGGGAGAGTGGAATGAGATGAGATGGGCAGGTAGGCAGAAGCCAGATTAGTCAGGGCTTTTCTAGGTAAACCACCGGAAAACCATTCGAAGGTTTAAACACAAGAGTGAAATAATGAGATTTCAAGAGCACTTTGGCTGCTAATGGAGAGCGCATTGAAGGGTGCACATGCATAAGGTGGGAGACCTTTTAGGAAGCTGTTGAAGTAGTCTAGACTAGGGATGGTGGTGGCTTAGACTACGTGGCCATGGAAACAAAGAAGAGATGGATTTAAGATATGTTTCTGAGAGTCAACTGATGAGATTTGCTAATAGGTTAGAAAGGAGCAGGTACTTAAAAGAAAGAAAATAGAAAGTGATGACTTTAGGTTTCTGACTGTAGTGATTGAGTAAAAGGTGATGCTGTTAACTGTGAGAGAGAAGACAGAAAAAAATAGATTTGGGGGATGAAAATTAAAGTGTTAATTTTAGATACTTCAAGTTTAAGGGACCTTGCGAATGTGAATGGAGAATACAAGTAATTAGGGGGGTGTGTTTGTGTGCGCGTGTGTGCGTGTGTGCATGTGTGTATGTGTGTGTATTTATAACATGAATCTGGAACTCATGGGAAGATGTAATTGTATATAGATGGAGAAGATGACCAGGAGAGAACTCAAAAACACCAAAGTTTATTGGAAGGGAAGAGGAATGAGAGTCAGAAACTAGAAAGAGACTGAGAGGAGTGTCCACAAAGATGGAAAAAATAACAAGAATAGTGTATTCCAGAAGCTAAGTGAACAAGATGGTGGGAATGATTCGATGCTTTAGATGGGACAAGTAGTGGGAAGACTGGGGGCAAAAAGAAGGCCCATAGGATTTGTCAGATGCAGTTTTATGAGAACTTTGTAGGAAGAAACCAGATTTTAGCTGGCTGAGGAGGG
>NW_011921673.1:0-1637 GCF_000151845.1 Pteropus vampyrus
GTATTTGTGTTTTTTCTAGTTTTCTCCCTGTAGTTGATTTCTAATTTCATGCCATTGTGGTCAGAAAAGATGCTTGATATAATTTAAAACTTCTTGAAATTTTTGGGGCTTCTTTCATGGCCCAATATGTGGTCTATCCTGAAAATATTCCATGTGCACTCGAGAAAATGAATTACCTGTGGTTTTGGGATGAAATGTTTTATACATGTCTATCAAGTCAAAACTGGTCTCTTATGGAATTTAAGGCCATTATCCATATTAATTTTCTGTCTTAATCTATCCACTGAGTAAGTAGAGTATGGAAGTTTTCAACTATTATTGCATTACTGTTAATTTATTACATTACTGTTAATTTCTGCCTTTATGTTCATTAATATTTGCGTTATAAATTTGGGTGCTCCTATGTTGGGTGCATAGATATCTACAATTGTTGTATCGTCTTCTTGGGATGACAATCATTATGTAATTGTCTTCGTTTCTTTTTACACTCTTACACTCTTAGATTCTCTGTATTTTATATTTGCCTTTACCAGTGAGATTTTTTCTTTCCAGTATCTTCTTATGTCTGGTTATGGATTTTTTTTTTCTGCATCAAAAACCCCTTTAACATTTCTTGTAAAGCCAGTTTAGCGGTAGAGAACTCCTTCCATTCTGAATGAAAACCTTGTCATATATAGATTGCCATTCTAGGTTGTAGGTTGTTTCTTTTTTACATTCTTTGTTTTGAAGTCCATTTTGTCTGATATGAGTATTGTTACCCCAGCCTTCTTCTTTTCTTTTCCATTTCTATTTGCATGGAATATCTTTTTCCATCTTTTCATTTGTAGTCTGTGTGTCTCTTTCAATCTAAAGTGAGTCTCTTGTTGGCAACATATTGATGGGTCTTTTTTTTTTTTTTAATCCCTTCTGCCACTCTATGTCTTTTGATTGGAGCATTAAATCCATTTACATTTAAAGGAATTATTGATGGTTATGTGCTTATTACCATTTATTTGTTTTTTGGTTGTTTTGTTTTTCTCTGTTCTTTTTTTCTTGATCTTTTTTCCTTTTGATTTACTGGTTTCTTTAGTGTTTTAATTGAGTTTCTTTCTCACTTTTTTATTTGTATATTTTTGTAAGTTAATTAGTTTACGGTTACCATGAGGTTCACATATATTTGTCTATATTTATAGCAGTCTATTTTAAATGGATAGGTGTTTAAGTGGAAATGCATTCCAAAAACACTACATTTTTACTCTCCCCCCCTTTGTTTTTGATATCATGTTTTATATATTTTGTGTATCTCCTATTTATTGTAGTTATACTTAATTTAGCTATTTTTGTCTTTTAACCTTCATATGAGCTTTTTAAAGTGGTTTATTCACTGTGTTATATATTTGCCTTTACCAGTGAGATTTTTTTCTTTCTTGTATTTTCTTATTTCCAGTTATGGACTTTTATTTTCTGCATCAAAAGGACTTTTTAACATTTCTTGTAAAGCCAGTTTAGTGGTGGCTAACTCCTTCGATTCCAAATGATAACCTTGCCATATAGTATTCTAGGTTGTAGCTTCCTTTCTTTAATCACTCTTGAACTATTTCCTGCCACTCCCTTCTGGCCTTTAAAGCTGCTTCTGAGAAATCAACTGATAGCCTTAT
>NW_011921674.1:0-2552 GCF_000151845.1 Pteropus vampyrus
TTATTAATAAATTTTAGGTCCACTTTCCAATAACTTCTATACCACTTCATGGGTAGACCGAGCCCTTATATATTCAAAATTAATACTAATTACTTCCTCCTTTTGCCCTTATCATTGCCCTTCATTTATTTTCACTTATACATTATGCACACTCAAACAATTTGTATATATTTATGTTAGATATACATAGCCAAGATATGTACATAAGCATTCCAGAATTGAATACATTGTTGATATGAAATATTTTGAACAAAATGTTAGCTCAATTAAGAAATTGAGAAAAACAAAAAGCTTTAATTTTAACCTGCACTTACTCCTTTGATACTGTTCCTTTTTTTATGGTTGATCTGAGTTTCTGACATGATTATTCTTTCTTTATAAAGAATATCTTTATAACAATTCTTCACAGGTAGGTCTAGTGGCAACTAATTCTCTCATTTTTGTTTGTGTGAAAGAGTCTTTATTACTCCATGGACGGGACCCGCTATATACTTCTGAGCGGGGGTACAAATTATGACAGCAGCAAGGTCTGATCTCTGAGAGGGAGTCCTGACTACTACCATAGCAATTGTCAGAGAGAGAATCAAAGGAGTGTTCGGGCAGCGTATTCTTCGACCACTCCACAGAGACTGATATTTGACTCACAAAAGCTTGGAAAGAAAAGAGAAAGTGAGTTATCAATTATTCATGGAGTATATAAATTGGAGAAAATGTTGAGTGCCCCTAGGCACTGATTCCCAGACTCTTGATACTCTAGCCCAGGGGTTTCCAACTCCCGGGTTGCAGACTGGTACCAGTCCGTAGCCTATTAGGAACCGAGCCTAGCAACAGGAGGGGAGCGATGAACCTGGGAGCGAAGCTTCATCTGTATTTGCAGCCGTTCCCCAGCACTAACATCACTGCCTCAGCTCCATCTCAGATCATCAGGCATTAGATTCTCATAGGAGCACTGGTCTTTGGTGCCAAAAAAGGTTGGGGACCGCTGCCTAGCCAAAACACAATCTGTGGCGGGGATCCCAGTACCTTATGTGGGACTTTACGCAGCTCCAAGTACAGCACTGTGTGCGGCACTGTAAATGGTTCTTTATGTGGTGGCTTAAGGAAAACTCAACTTTTTGAGATCCCCAATTTTAAGCTGGGAAATCATGGCAATATACGAAACAACAACAACAACAACAACAACAACAACAACAACAACAACAACAACCAACAGCACAATGCTGTAGGCATTTAGCAGCACCATACCTCAGCTCTGTAGGTGGTACCACAGGCATACCATATCTTGGCATCGTACTGGGGAACTCTTCGCTGACAAAAATTTGTTGCTTCGTCATACCTTAGTCAGATTACTAAAATTTCTCTTTGGCTCATAAGTGCATTTCCTTATAATACCCAGTTTTAGTAAAAACTGCTAAGTCAGTTTCACCAGAACCTCCATAGGAACTGTGTGCTGGGGGGACCTCGGCACCGTATCAGGTGTACTCTGGCAATGCATTGTGAACGTACACCAGCACTGTATCTTGGATGTACCTCAGGACCACACCACAGACGCACCTCAGCGCCGCACCGTGGTTGTACCTCCTAGGCTAGTCTATGCACTTCCTTGTAAAATCCAGTTTTAGCAAGAATTCTAAGTCAGTTTCACCAGAACCTTCATACCAAACCACAGGTGGACCTTGGTATCGTATTGGGTGTACCTTGGCACTGGATCACATGTATATCCCAGTGCTATATCTTGTTTGTACCTCAGTACTGTAATGCAGACGCATCTCAGCAACGTTACGGCTGTTGTACCTGAGCACCGTTCGTCAGGCGCATCTTGGAACCTTATCGCAGTTGTACCTCTGACCTTAGGGCAGATGCCCCTCAGCACCAAATCGTGGGTGTACCTCAGCACTTACTTCCAGGTCTTACTGTGGCACTCTTGTGATAAAGATTCTTTGCCTCGTTATATCTTTAGTCAGGTTCGGTCTCTAACTTTTTCCTTGGAACATCTGTGCACTTCTTGTAAAATTCAGTTCTAGCAAAAAATTCTGCTAAATCATTTTCACTAGAATCTCTATATCGAACCATGGTGGACCTTGGCGCTGTATCAGGTGTACCCTGGTGCCGCATCACAACAGTACCCCAGCGCCATATCTCTAAAGACCTCTGCACCGTTTGGCAGTTATACCTCAGCAACATATGGCGGACGCAGCTCAGAATCTTACCACGGTTGTATCTCTGCAACTCAGGGTGGCTGCTCTCGGCCCTTACTTCTAGACCTTACCGTGGCACTCTTCTGTGATGAAGTTTCTTTGCTTCATTAAACCATTTAGTTAGGCTCCCTCCCTAACTTTTTCTTTGGCTCATCTGCTCACGTCCTTAACATCCCGTTTTAACAAGAACTGTGCTAAGTCAGGTTCACGAAAACCTCCACATCGAACCATGGGTGGATCTCGGAACCGTACCAGTGGTACCCTGGCACTGCATCGTGAATGTACCCCAGCTCTGTAACTCAGATGTACCAGGGAACTGTACGGGGAGCGTATCTCGGCACTCCAGGCCTTATC
>NW_011921675.1:0-2552 GCF_000151845.1 Pteropus vampyrus
CCTATGTGGGACCCCCGGGCCCGCCCAGAGAAAGCCAGCCCGGTGCGCACCAACGTCCACCTGCCCGGAGGTGTGGACAACCGGAGGATTCCAGGACCACAATTCAGCATGACTTATATTCATCGCAGAGGGCCCAGGGGCGGTGTTAGAGGCTTTGTTCGTTCCTGCTTTCACATGGGAGATCAGACATCAGGACGGGAGCGAGACACGTCCCATATCAGTCACCATTCTGCGGGGGATGGTCGTAATGGTCCCCGTGGACGCATTCGAAAATGAAGAAAAGAAAAGGCTAGAAGAGGTGATCGCAAGGCTCATAAGGCCGGGAGGCCGAAATCAGACCCACAGCGTGTCTGCAGTGTCCCCCCAGCTACCTCTTTCCAGCGGGTGACGACGTCCAGAGACGGAGGGGCCAAAGCCTCCCTGGGTCCGCTGTCTGTGGATGGCCTGGAGCTCTGCACGAGGATACAGAGAGGAATGAGACGCCGTTTGTACCTCTAGGGGCTCAAAGTGTCAGTGAGTGCTTCTGCAACTTCTGTACCCCAGTACCCGCAGACGACCGAGCATCGCCCTCAGAGCCCCGAGGCGCCGGGAGGGCCGTGAATTTGCCGCAAGTGAGCCGTATCTCGGAAGTCTGCAGTTCCGGCTCAAAAAGGACGTCAGTAGAGAGCTTTTTGCCACATCTACCATATACATATATATGCATATATATGTTCATCTATATGCATATATATGTATATGGTGGATTTTCGAAGGAAACCTGTGTGGACCCCTGGGCCACCAGAGAAGACAGGCCGCTCCACCACCTCCACCTCCCCGGAGTGTGGACACCGGGCGTTCCAGAGCCACAATTCAGCATGATCTCTTTTCATCCCAGAGGCCCCGGGGCTCCTTCTAAGGCCTCTGCTCCTTCCTGCTTTCCGCATTGGAAATCAGACTTCAGGACGGAAGCAGACACCCCCTCTCCGTCACCTTCCTGCCTGGGATGGTCGTAATGGTCCCCGTGGACGCATTCAAAATGAAGAAATGAAAGGCTCGAAGAGGTGATCGCAAAGCTCATAAGGCCCGGAGGCCGAAATCAGACCCACAGCTCTCTGCAGTGTCCCCCAACTGACCTCTTTCCAGCGGGTGACGGCCTCCAGGGACGGAGGGGCCAAAGCCTCCCTGGGTCCGCTGTCTGTGGGTGGCCTGGAGCTCTGCACGAGGATACAGAGAGGAATGAGACGCCGTATGTACCTCTAGGGGCTCAAAGTGTCAGTGAGTGCTTCTGCAACTTCTGTACCCCAGTACCCGCAGACGACCGAGCATCGCCCTCAGAGCCCCGAGGCGCCGGGAGGGCCGTGAATTTGCCGCAAGTGAGCCGTATCTCGGAAGTCTGCAGTTCCGGCTCAAAAAGGACGTCAGTAGAGAGCTTTTTGCCACATCTACCATATACATATATATGCATATATATGTTCATCTATATGCATATATATGTATATGGTGGATTTTCGAAAGGAAACCTGTGTGGACCCCTGGTCCATCAGAGAAGACAGGCCCGCTCCCAGCACCTCCATCTCCCCGGAGTGTGGACACCGGGCGTTCCAGAGCCACAATTCAGCATGATCTCTTTTCATCCCAGAGGCCCCGGGGCTCCTTCTAAGGCCTCTGCTCCTTCCTGCTTTCCGCACTGGAAATCAGACTTCAGGACGGAAGCAGACACCTCCCTCTCCGTCACCTTTCTGCCTGGGATGGTCGTAATGGTCCCCGTGGACGCATTCAAAATGAAGAAATGAGAGGCTCGAGGAGGTGATCGCAAAGCTCATAAGGCCCGGAGGCCGAAATCAGACCCACAGCTGTCTGCAGTGTCCCCCAACTGACCTCTTTCCAGCGGGTGACGGCCTCCAGGGACGGAGGGGCCAAAGCCTCCCTGGGTCCGCTGTCTGTGGGTGGCCTGGAGCTCTGCACGAGGATACAGAGAGGAATGAGACGCCGTTTGTACCTCTAGGGGCTCAAAGTGTCAGTGAGTGCTTCTGCAACTTCTGTACCCCAGTACCCGCAGACGACCGAGGATCGCCCTCAGAGCCCCGAGGCGCCGGGAGGGCCGTGAATTTGCCGCAAGTGAGCCGTATCTCGGAAGTCTGCAGTTCCGGCTCAAAATGGACGTCAGTAGAGTGCTTTTTGCCAGAGCTTCCCTAGATATAGCTATATCTATATCTGTATCTGAATCTATAGATATCTCTATATCTCTATCTCTCTCGCTTTCTCTGTTTCTCTCTCTCTATCTCTCTATCTACCTATCTATCTATCTATGTATCTGTCTATTTCTCTCACTCTTTCTCTCTCTCTCTCTCTCTCTCTATATATATATATATCTATATATATATATATATCTATATATATATATATATATATATATATACACATATATATACCCGCAGACGACCGAGCACCGCCCTCAGAGCCCCGAGGCGCCGGGAGGGCTGTGAATTTGCCGCAAGTGAGCCGTATCTCGAAAGTCTGACAGTTCCGGCTCAAAATGGACGTCATTAGAGAGCTTTGCCAGATCTACCTGA
>NW_011921676.1:0-2552 GCF_000151845.1 Pteropus vampyrus
TCATACCCGCGCCCAGAACCAGTAGTACAGACTGGGGAGCAATAGTCTTCTGGTGGCGCCATGCTCTCGAATCAGCCCCCTGCTTAGACTCCACGAAGAGAATCACGTGCAACGGCAGCTTTCCTGGGGCTTATACTAGTGGATCTTCCCAGCTCCATTGTACGCTGTTTGCTGTCCGAAGAGAAGGAGAAGCCAGTGGATCTTCTTTCTGGGTGGCGTCCAGGCGAACGTGATGAGAAATCTTTCCGGCCAAGTCGTGAATGCAATGTGATTTCTCGTGAAGGCGATTCCCTAAACGGGGGCACTGTGTCGTGGAATCTATATAAACACGGGACAGGTTTGCCGAAGCTGCGTCTAAGAGGCGAGTTGTCATCTGCTCTAAGTAGGCATCCTTTGAGTCTTGGAACATCTACCGAGGACGAAAGCCATTAGTGAAACTGCCCGTCGTCATCGGGGAAATTCGTGCGAAGCGGGAACAGACTGCCGTGTGTTGCAAGGGAGCGTAAATGATGAAGGGGACGCAAACGGTTGTGGGAAAGAGGCCGGCATGGGGTTTCAACGCTCTATGTCGTTGCGGCCCATGAAGAGGCCCTAAAGCACTATAAGGTTTACTGGAAGCATGTTTCACTTGTCAAGGAAACCTGTTGGGGAACATGTGCTTTTGCTGAGTTCGCAGTGCACGGAAAGATTCAGTGCGACTATTGGTGTGTCCCGTGACGTCTAAGACAGCGCTCACGCAATGGCGAGGAAGGATTGACAGTCGTTACCTGGAATCCATGGATTCTGAGCAACATTCGCTCCCGTGCTCTTTTCCGCGGGGACCATCATCCCACGCTGACACGACTGCTGCTTTTTCCTTGGCGCCAGGACCTCGGCAACAAGACAGCAGAGAAAGACCCTTGAGGGATCTATGCTCTCCGACGAAGCATCTGCTTCGACTCCTTGAGCAGAAACGAATGCAACGGCAGCTTTCCTCGAGCTTCAGCCGTGGATCTTTGCCAGCTATACTGTGCCGCGTTTCTTGGCGAAAAGTAAGAAGCCGCTGGACCCTCTTTGCCGCGTCCCCGGCGAATGCGAAGAGAAAGTTTCCTGGTGAGGACGTGGTTGTAAGCCGTATCTGCAGCCTAGCGTACCCTAAATCGAGAGAAATACGTTTTGGAGCTCCTCTAGACCTCGAAAGGGACTCCCAAAGAGGTTTCTGAGGAGGCTCTAACTCACCGTTAGAGACACAAAGGTGGGAATCCCATTATGCTGAACCAGGAGGTGGGCTGTCTCTGAGGAGCCACTGGCTTTCTGCAAGCTTCTGTTTCCCAACTCATCGTACATGGCAAGGGAGAACGTGTCATCAGAATTGCCTGCCGTACGGCACCCCCAGAGGAGATTGTATATCTGCTGTGTATAAGCTGCCTTGGACTCTTCTCTCATGTGCAAAGAACGAATGCGATTTCGGAACACCGACTGGTTTCTTCGTGGAAATTCGTTCGAAGCGGGATCAGGCTGCCCCGTGTCGCAAGGGAGCGTAAATGCTGAAGGGGACTCAGACGCTTGTGATGAACAGGGTTGGGGGGGGGGTCTTTCAATACTCGGGCTCTTTCTTCTCACGCACTGAATTTCAGACACTAGAACAGTTAGGGAAAGATTGCGTCGTATGGCAAGGGAACGGGTTTTTCGAGACGTGCGTTTGGTAAGCCAGAAGTGCTGTGAATGATCCCAAGCTACTCTCGGTGTGTCCCGGGAAGTCTAAGGCGGCCTTCAAACAGTGTAGAGGCAAGGGTAAGGTTCTTCTCTCTTCTTCGCTGAGTTCAGTTCTGATTTGAGAAAGAACTTGGCCCCCGTGTTCTTGACGGCAGGCCACGACCCAGCCAGGCTTACACGACCGTAGCTTTCTGGCCAGCGCCCGGAGTTCAGTAACACCCGTTGGGGAGCCAAGGTCTTCGGAGATCCAAGATCTCGAACAAACCATCTGCTTAGACTCTGTGGACACGTACGAAGGCAATGGCGGCTTTCCTGTAGCTCGTACGAGTGGATCCGCAGCAGCTCCGCCGTACACTCTTTCGTGACCAGAGTTCACAGAAGCCAGCGGATCTTCTCCGTAGTGTCCCAGGCGAATGCGATGGGAAAGCTTTCTGGGGAGGAAGGGGTCGTCCTGCGTTTTCTCACAAACTTCGTTCCATGCATGAAGACCAAATGGCGAGCGGAGCGTCCAGCAACGTGGAAATCGTTTCCCAAGCCGTTTCTGAAGAGGCACTGACACCCTGTGAGGGCATTCAGGCGCAGATCTCCACATGTTTCATGACGAATGTAGGTCGCTCCGAGCCAAAATGCTGGCAACGACGGCTTTGAATCGAGCCGCTTCCAGGCCGCAAGCTTCTGTGTCTTTGAGGTGCACCGAACGCATCCGATAGGCCCAGGGGAAATTTCTCGGCGGATTTTCCGGCCGCATGGTCTAAGAGGCCGTCTGCCATCTGCACTCTGCAAGCTCCCTTGGACTCTTGTCACAGCTACCAAGGATGCAGGCGATTAGTGAAGAATGACCGGCGCCTTAGTGGTGA
>NW_011921677.1:0-2546 GCF_000151845.1 Pteropus vampyrus
TCACATGGAGGTCCTGACGGAAGGCAAGTAGAATCAGGGAGTCAGCCAGAGGTACGTTTCAATAGTGCAGGCAGGAAAGAGTGGAGACCAGCTGGAGTGAGGGAGAGAGGATAGGGATGCAGAAGGGCACACAGGAATGAGAGGTGATGCAGGATGAAATTCTGCAGGAGGTGCTCGGGGACCAAGGCCCTTATTCTCTCCACAGAGTGCACAGGCATGGCCCAGCTCCTGTCCTGACAAATGCACGGCCTGATGAAGCATCAGAGCCACCGGCCTCTCTGAAATGCTTTTGGCCTCATGTGTCAGCACTTAACATGCACACCCCGATGGGCCCAGTGATTTCACTCCGAGGAGGCTTTCCTGCAGATACAGGGGCCCGGGAGATCCAAGATCTCCTATCATTGCACCAAAACCTGAGTCAGGAAGGTGGAGAAACAGCCTACCGCCTGACAACAAGGAACTCAGGAAATTAATGACTATGTGATGATCACTTAGATGTTGAGACTTGAGGAAAATGTTTGATATCTGCATATTAAAAGAACACCCTGAGCTTTTGAATGTGCACTTGCTACTGGCAGGGTCTATGATACTCACGTTACTGGGTTTTCAAGAAAGAAAAGTCCTCTGTTTGTCTAAAGAACAGTAAAAAGCAAATAAGCTATAAGCTAAAGAAAATTAGAACCTCATCAACCTCCTTGTAATAACTAGCGGAAGAGAATGGAGTACTATAGTTACATGAAGAACAGTGAAACTTGATTTTATATGCAATCATGTAACTCATGGGGATAAATGTACTGGCATCTACATCTTCAGGCACGATCTTCGACACTGCTGTTCCCATGACCCTCTTCCAGAGGAATAAAAAAGAGACTTCACAAAATAAAATTTCCAAGAAGACACTGACCTATGGACATATGGAAAGAACTAAATTTGCTGTTATTTTTCTCAATTTATACTGAGAGAGCTTTATAGGAGAGAAGGGGAGACCTGATTGTGGTGATTGGGGTGAGTGTCTATAATAATTCATTGAGTCCTAACTTGTTCAGAGTGTGTTTCTATTCATGTGCTTTATTTTACATATATATATATTTAAAAAATATTTAAAATGAAACCAGTTGTAGTTCAATTGTTTCATTCAAAAATCTTCAGTAAACATAAAATATACATCTAAATTAAATTCTAAATCTATGCAACAGAGACACTACTTAACCGTCCAGTAACTGCGCTGAAGCAGGAGAGGAGGAGCAGTGAGGAGGACCCTGTTCCTTGGCCTGACTGAAACTTCTTGACACTGTGTAAACTCCATCTCCTCTGAGACTCAGGCTGAGGTTCCAGCTTTTGACCTGCACACATGTTGATACCAGATCTGCAAGGAGAACACGGATGCTGGCAGCCCTCGCCTGGCAAGGAGACAGAGGGAGGATGACTCCCTGGTGAGGGCGTGCAGGACCCACAAGGCTCCTCACACCCTGGAGCAGTAACCGGACACGGGCCCTGGCTTCCCCAGGAATCAGCTGACAAGACACTGAATCCTGGTGCTACTCTTGGAAGGGGGTCTTATTTCTACCCAGATTGTCTTCAAATGTCTTACAGGACCAATTGAACTTGGGTGCTTGGTCGAGAAGCGTTCAGGTGACTCGTGCCCTGGATAGTGAGAGTGACGCAGAGGAAAGGGGGACTCTGGGACTCCAGGCTGAAAAGTCTGAGTCCGTCCACCCTGGTGCCTGAGAGACACAGGTCTGATGACACAGGTGGCAATGGTGACCCTTTCTCTCAACCTAACACTGAATGTGACCCTTCATGAGACCAGCACAGTACAAATGAACAGAGCCCTAGAGCATTTCCTTTCTCCCCTAGAATCTTTATTTTTCCTAACATCCCGATGCTTTGCCTGTGCGTGTGTTTGGTAAACCATGATGTTGTGGTAATAAATAAAAAGTTTTATGGCTTAATGTGTTCTAATATGAAAAGATTAAGGACACTGCTGTTTAAAATATAATTAAACCAATTATATTTGTCTGATTTCTTGACAAATTAAGGAGGAAATGAAACGAGCAATTTTTAATGCCACCCCTTACTATGTCTCAATAAAGTATTGCATTAAGTTTCCTTCAGTATCTTTGCCATTTACTTGATTTACATATATATATCTTATATATATAGGATATTAGGCCCAGGATCTTCACAGGGCTCCTCCGATGCTGAGGAGTCCCCAGCCGGGACTGGACTCTGCAGTGCCCCTTACTTGATTCTGGGAGTACTAAGCTCTCACAGGCTTGCAATGCTAAGGAAGGTGAGCTGCCTTGCTTGCATGAGAAGGAGCCCCAGGGCACTTTTATCCTCCGCTTTCTCTCCCCAGGAGGCCTGAGGTTGGGGAGGTCAGGCCACTTCCACTGTCTCATCATACCCAGGGATAAGGGATCCAGCACTAAACTTCCAGCTAAGGGATGTCCCTGTGATCTTGAGGGCATGAGGAGTACACCGCTTTGTCCTGCAAGACGATAGCGTAAGTACATCCTGGAGGCATCTCACAGAAAAGACAATGT
>NW_011921678.1:0-2546 GCF_000151845.1 Pteropus vampyrus
GGAGGAATGCAATTGATATAATGGTTCATACCATCCCTATATATTCGGAATGGCTCTTTTATCCCAGAATAGTAAGGTAACAAATAGGTGAGATTATTCCGATGCGGGGTAAGATGAGAATATATACTTCCGGTAGGACCGAAAAATCAGAATAGGTGATTGTATAGAACTGGGTCTCCCCCTCCTGCAGGGTTGAAAAAGGGGGTATTTAGGTTACGATCTGTTAGCAGTATCGTAATACCGGCGGGTAACACTGGTAGAGATAGGAGGAGTAAGACGACCGCGATTAAGACAGATCAAACGAACAATGGGGTTTGATACTGGGATAGAGCCGGGGGTTTTATATTGATAATAGTTGTAATAAAATTAATGGCACCCAGGATTGATGAGATACCAGCCAAGTGAAGTGAGAAAATTGCCAGATTTAATGAGGCTCCGGCATGTGCTAGATTCCCGGCTAAAGGTGGATATACTGTTCACCCTGTTCCAGCACCGGCCTCTACTGTTGATGAGGCTAGCAAAAGTAGGAACGATGGAGGCAGAAGTCAGAAGCTCATGTTATTTATTCGGGGGAATGCCATATCCGGGGCTCCGATCATTAGTGGCACAAGCCAGTTTCAGAAGCCTCCAATTATAATTGGTATAACCATAAAGAAGATTATTACGAATGCGTGGGCTGTTACGATTACGTTGTAAATTTGGTCGTCGCCCAGTAGAGTTCCTGGTTGGCCCAGTTCTGCCCGGATTAGTAGGCTGAGGGCCGTTCCGACTATGCCAGCTCAGGCGCCGAATAGTAAATACAAAGTACCAATATCTTTGTGGTTGGTTGAAAAGAGTCAACGATTTATGAACATAGGTAAGATGGCTGAGTAGGCATTAGACTGTAAATCTAAAGACAGAGGTGCAAGTCCTCTTTTTACCAAGCCTCGTAGTGTTATGTAACACGTTGAATTGCAAATTCGAAGAAGCAGCTTTAATCCTGCCGGGGCTTCTCCCGCCTTTTTTTTGTTTCGAGGCGGGAGAAGTTAGATTGAAGCCAGTTGATTAGGGTATTTAGCTGTTAACTAAATTTTCGTGGGGTTGGAGCCCACCAATCTAGTAAGGGCTCTCACCTCCCCCATCCCCTCTTCCCCCTACCCTCTGGTAACCACTAGTCTATTGTCCATGTCCTTGAGTCTTTGTTTGTCCTGTTCATTTGTTGCTTTTAGGTTTATATCCCACATATAAATAATATTATGTGATTTTCAACTTTTTTAGTCTGGCTTATTTCATTTAGCATGATTATCTCGAGGTCCATCCAGGTTGTCACAAATGGCAGTATTTCATTTCTTCTTATGGCTGAGTAATATTCCATTGTATATATGTACCACAGCTTCTTTAGCCAATCATCTATCGTAGGCCACTTTGGTTGCTTCCATGTCCTGGCCACTGTGAATAGTGCTGCTATGAACACTGGTGTGCAAATATCTTTTTGGATATGGGTTTTCAAGCCTTTTAATTAATTTTTTTATGGTGACATTGGTTAATGAAATCCAATAAGTTTCAGCTGTACACTTTAACAGTAAGGCATATATACATTTACACTGTGTGATTGTGTTTTTTTGTTAATCTCCTACCTTACTGATCTTATTGTTATAAAGGTTTTTGAGTTTATTTGCTTGGATATTCTACTTGGATTAACCTGTTGTTTGTGAACAATGACAATTATGTCTATGCATGTATATTTTACTTCTTGCTTTTTTCCCCTTTTCTTATTGAAATGACTGGGGAGTTTCTCTACACCTTTCTATTCCTGGAAAGTTTATATATTATAGGAATGATCTATTCCTTGATATTTTGGTAATCATTACACATAAAATATTGAATTTTTGGTCTTTTTCTGAGGGTTAAAACTTTGCCTACCTTTTCAATTCTTATTGTGGTTAATCAAATAAAATTCTTCTTAAGATAATTTTTGTGACCTGTACTTTTCTATATAAAAGCATCCACTTCATCTAAGTTTTCAAATATATTGGCATAAATTTGTTCATAATATTCTCTTATCATTCTAAAAATCACTTCCATGTCTTAATTATATTGCTTTTCTTATTCCTGATGTTGTTGTGTCTTTTTAAAAAATTGGGTTTGAGGGAGCATTTGAGATCTTGCTCCCCAGAATATGTGGTCATTTGGGCTCAGATAAACTTATAAAAAGTCTCCATAGGTCTGGACATTTCTTACATCAACATTTATTTGGTGCGGTGCAGCAGGATTTGGAAAAAGCCCACCCAGAACCACCCTGTGGACCCAGACCAGGCTCTAGGTACAGGCAAGGGCCCATTGTGCCCCACCGGCTCCCCGCTTCGCCTTAGGTGAACTCGAGTGAATCTCTTTAGAAATCCCGGGCCTCCTTGCTTTAGGTAGAAGGCCATCACTTTATCTGAACTGTTCTCAGAAAATCCTAGAGGTAGATAAGGATTGAGATAACACAGGGAAAGAAAAAAAAATGGGGTGCTGCTTTTAATTTGGGCTTTTTAACTGGATTGCTTACTGAGAGTTTGAACAAA
>NW_011921679.1:0-1320 GCF_000151845.1 Pteropus vampyrus
AAATTCATAACCCGTTTTTGAATATCTGTATCTACTCTCTGATTTTCTCACAATAACCCTGCATGAGAAAATATAGTTTAAAAACATATATAAACAAGCACAGGGCTTGACTACAACGTGTGATAATAATCTGTTTATTATAATTTCCACACATTCTATTTGCTAGAAAGGGCAAGTGCCAATCATGTTATTAATTTCTGACCTTCTCAAGTCTAAGGTAAAATTAACCGCAGATAATTTCACTAGCAATTCTCCCCTGATTCTAAGGATGTGGCAATGAGAGCAGTAGAACAGAGGGAACTGGGACCTTCTCATACACTGGCAGCTGCAGGCCATCCTGTCAGCCCTGACCTTTGAGAAAAGGCGCATGTAGCAACCACTTCAAATAGAAATCACCCATGCAAAGAGATGCTGCTTCCTATCAAACATCTTCAATGTCATGTGCATTGAGACTTCTTTTTATGAGATGGCTTTAAATTTTTCTTCTTTGAACTTTATATTTTTCAAACTTCCTAAGATAAATATATATTACCTTTGTAATCAGGAAAAAATGCTATTTAAAAATAAATTATACAAAAGCCCATTGTTTTCATATGCACTATTTAGATTATGTATATATCATCCCACAAAGCTAATCAAAAAATGACTGCATTGTCATATACCATGTTCTATGGTCACCCAAGTTTTTAGTTATCCCCAAGAGTTATCTATGATTTCCCCCTGAACTCCTTTGTAGAGAATACATTTTTTAAAATAGAGTTTATTTTTTAGAACAGTTTTAAATTTCCAAAAAAAAAAAAAAATTAAGAAGATAATACAGAGAGTTTCCATATACCCATTCCATTCATAGTTTCCTCTATTAACATCTTACGTTAGGATGGTCACTTTTGCTACAATTAATAAACCCATATTGATACATTATTAACTAAAGTTGATAATGTATCTGAACTTCCTTTGTTTTACCTAATGCTCTATCTCTGTTTCAGGATCTCATTACATCCCTTCTTGGCTGTGACAGTTTCTTAGACTTTCCTTGTTTTTGATGACCTTTACAATTTTGTGAAGTATTTATCAGATATATTGTAAGATATCCCACCACTGGGATTTATATAATGTTTTTCATATGATTTGACTAGGGTTATGGTTTTTGGGGGGAGGAAATCACAGAGGTAAAGTGACATTTTCATCACATCATATTAAGCGTGTATACTATTAACATATGTAACTATTGATGTTGACCTTGATCAACTGGCTACCGTAACATTTGCCAGGTTTCCCCAATGTGTAGTTACTTTTTTCCCTCTCCTTTTCCATACTGTA
>NW_011921680.1:0-2543 GCF_000151845.1 Pteropus vampyrus
CCCGGAAGCCGGACCCCGACCGCGGACGACCGGCGCCGGGACACCGGAAGCCGCGCCCGGACCCCGACCCTCGCCCGGAAGCCGAACCCCGACCGCGGACGACCGGCGCCGGGACACCAGCAGCCGCGCCCGGACCCCGACCGTAGAGGACGGATGCTGAACACCGGACGCCGTGACAGGACCCTGACCCCTAAGTCCAATGCCAGACATCAGAGAAGCCTGAGTCCAACCGAGCTACCGGTGGTCCCTAACCTCTTAAACTGAGACTATAAAGAAAAAGAGGATGAAATAATGACAGTAGACAATGTATGCGGCTCACGCCTCATACAGTTTTTAGAACAAACTTTATTAGAGCTTAAAACACAATTAGAACAGCCTACATACATTAAATAAGATGTCCATTTAACGACATATCAAAGTATCACTTACCGTGATTTTACGACTCACCTGCAACAGCAAAAGTGAGGTCAATGCATTGTACTAACATGTAAGGTTGTCACCCTCAAAGTATGAAACCTCTTTAGATGTTTTTCATAATTTCATGGAGCTTACGTTATATGTGGGGGGTCTGTCATTGAATCATTACGTGACGTGAGAAAATATGTATATGTAAATAGAATTAAATTGAAAACCCATAATTAATACCAAATAGTCATGATCTATTAGAATTATAGGATGGAGGACATTACACTGGGAAAGAATCGCTTTGGGTATTTTTCCCCGTCAATTGTGCTAGGCGAAGGACTATCCGCCTGCAGTTTAATGGAACCCTTAACTCACACCCACATATGAACGTTAACTCCAAATAGGTTAAAAACCTTAAATGTATTAGGAGAAATTTTAAAATGTCAGCAAGGTAGAAATAAATTCATTATGTAGGATTTAACCATGGTTTCTCATATCGGACACCGAAGCAAAAGCAATGCAAGGAATAAAAACATGTCCTCAAGAATATAATCTTTTTGAGCATCTAAAGAACCTACCCAGAGAGTAAAACCACAGGCCATGGAACGGAAGAAAAAGAACGTATACGTTTGTGAAAAGTATCCAATGTCGATGTACTGACGTACATTTGTGAAAAGTATCCAATGTCGATGTACTTGCACAGCACATCGACTAAAGACTGATGGCGAAACTTTAAACGTACGCTACTATAAACACTCTCGAAACCACAAAGAAATGGTCAACCGTCACACGAAGATATTGAATCTCAATCGCGAAAAATGGGAAAAACACTACGGTGCCTCCTTCCCACACAGGATAGCTAACTAAAATTCAGGCGGGAAAAAACTAGACAATGACAGACATTGGAAGCCTTAAAATGTCGCTTCTACAGATGCAATGTACAGCATACTACGTGTACGATAGTTTGCCATTTCCGCCCAAAAAAGTGCCATGGGTCAAACTCCACCCTAAGAAATTGAAAATGGAAGTTCTAAAAAAGAACTTCATAAACATACATATAAATGATACTGTCGAAGGAACGGGTGTTAAAACTATTTAGTTACCCGTGAAATGGTCAATGAATAAACTAAGATCAATTCTTTAAAATTAATTAAGTAAAAAGATGCAGAGTACATATAAAATGCTAGGGCAAATCCTCAGAAACAAACCTAGAATTAATGTAGGATACAGTGGTTCCACTGAATGTTGAAATGCCAAAATATTGGAATTCGGGGACATGAGCACATATCTCTACACCCACATTTATGGCAGCATGATTCGCACTAGCCAGGATCTGGAAACGATACAGAATCCATTGATACACAGAACAAATGCGGTACATACACAGAGGATTAATAGTGAGCCTTTAACAACTCAGGTGATACTGCCCCAATTACAGAACAGCAGTACGCGGATGTGGTTCAATCAAGGAAAGGAAGCTACTCTTACTATGCCGCTCCTACTAACTGGAGACACCTGCCACTCTATCAATAGCCACTGTACCAGGTGTCGGGAATCAATCTCCTCAAAACTGCAAGTCATCATGGCGGCTCTCGCGAGAGCGCGGCCCACCATGCCCCGGCTCTTGCGGCAGGGTTTCAGAAACTTCTACCAGGTGTCGGGGAACAACGACCCGGGAAGCATTACATGCGGTGAAATTTTTCTATTACAGTATTCTGCAACACTGACGCCAAGAAAACAAACTAGTAACCGAAAGAGGGTGTTATCGGCATCACAATAAGACATGGATCAAGGGACCATTATAGAGCCCAAATCTGACGCCACATCAATGTCGCTAGGGTTCCCAGACAGCCGCACGAAAAAAGACAGAGCACTAGCAGACAAGCCAAGGAAAAAAGAATTTTCCACACCACCCCTTGCTCTACTGTGGCCTCAGAAGACCGAGGCGTCTACGCCAAACCCTCTGGACCATTCGCGCACGAAGAAGGTTCTCCCTACCTGTTCCCTCTGTGGCTCAATGTCCCAGGAAGCTTCTGAGGTAAACCAGGTACAGACGCAGTCCCACCTCGTCCCAGAAACTCGCCCCCATCGGGCGAGCAATGCTGCACTGACTGAAATCTCCTCAGAACTGCAAGTCA
>NW_011921681.1:0-2542 GCF_000151845.1 Pteropus vampyrus
CATCAAATTAGTGACTTCATTATATGAGTGACTATTAACCCTGCACTGATATCAAGTCTCTCGGAAAGCTGATGACAGCTATGGAATCTGCCTCATCATAATCTATGGCCCATATCAAGGAGAAATCTACAGAACAAAGGAAGATTCATGCAGAGAATACTACAAAGTGTTTGTCCATACTGTTAATGTTTACAGTTCCCATAAGAGGAAAATGGGAAAACAAAATTTAAGATATACCCTACACAATGTAAACCCAACAATCTACTCCATTCTTGACTTGCCTTGCCCAGACTAAGAGATCAAAACTGATTCTCCAAATGCTCTATTAATGATAATTTTTAAAAGTTATGCCTGGGTAGGAAACTTGTTTTTTCCCTTCCACCTTTTTACCCTGATGTTGATATTACCATCAATTATAATACCCAAAAAGGTGAAGAAGTAATTCAAAAGCTTAAGAATAATTCATTTTGCTTCTATCCATTTATTCTTATTTCTACCAGTATTAATGAAAAAATTGCTATCGTGAGTTTCCAAAATATTTTCAAAATTAAAAGGTTTTTCAATACAAACAATGCATCCTCAACCCAATAACATTAGCAATGACATAAAGCAATAGGGCTTTTTACAGCTTAGCCAAGGAAGCCCAAGCTTCCTATCCCCATAGTATTTCCTTTTCACAGCAGAAAAGACAAACGCACAGGAAAACATGACCGGCTCTGCGTGGAAAGTTTCAGTAAAGAAAACTAGGAGACACTAAGTGCAAGTAGTTTGGCTTCAAAATAGTTTTTGTGCCCATCTACACATATTAGAGAGAAAAAACTGCTGCCTCTTCTAATTTATCCCAAACCCTGCAGATATCGACCGAAAAGGCTGACAGAGTAAACAAATATACATACTGCTTACCTCTTCCGCCACATGTCCAACATCTCTCAGCCAAAGCAGTTTCCAGGAGTTAGTAGTATCCCGGCCATTAATTCTGGAGTCAAAAAAAAAAAAAGCAACTTTCTAGTTTTCCCAAATTCAACAAAATATACCTTCAAGCCCAACCATCTTTTATCAACAGGGGAGGAGGGGCATGGAAAAAGGCTAGATCTAAAATTGAGCCCGCCAAATCTCCAAATCTCTTTGTTCTGGAAGATGTCTCCACTATTTAGCATATCTACTGAAGGAGCACTTAGCCTGGGGAGACAGGCAAACTAGAATTATGGTAGAAGCAATTCCCCATTAGATATAGACACAAACATCTTTAGTTTCTGTATATTATGAAGCAAAAGATAGATAAACAAGTTTTAAGAACTAGTCACCCTCCCTATCTTATACCTCAAGTAAACAATATCATCACCAAGTTTTCCACATCAAACCATTCCTCTCCTGGGTCCTATTAAGTTCAATACGCCACCCAACACCCAACAGCAATGTTGCAGGCAAAGCCTCTCCGCCCCATTTCTCTCACTGCAGTCCCACCGCCCACCACCTGGGGTCTGCAAACATACACTGACTACCTCCCCGCAAAGGTGCTTCCAGAAGCCTCAAGAAAACTCCAGTGTGCTTATTGAAAAGGCAGAGCAAAGTATGCCTGCAGAAGGAATACCTGGGTTCATGCTGGGTCACAAGAATGTGACTTAACGCTCATGCCTGGCCACATGTGTCCATGCTCGGTCACATAGATGTGACACGCAGTTACGGTGGAGTGTACCTAAGATTTAGCCCAGGATGCAGACCAGAGCACTGACGCCTGAGTTCACAATGATTGGCAAATCACACCGAGACCCACCCTCCCGGGTCCTACCCAGCACTCTTGTCTCCGAGGCCCCAAAACCTCACCTTATGGCTGACCCCAGCCTCTTACCCTGCCTTACCTCAACACCACGTAGAAGCAAACAGCCAGTCAAATCCATAGAAAACCCTTCAGTATCTAATCACAAGCTGGCTTCACGCATACTTTAAACTGCCACTCTAAACTTACAGGAGACAATGACCTCACACCACTTCTAATTTCCGCCTAAGACTGCAGACCGTGACTAAGAATTTTATTATATGTCCACCTGGGATTTACATAAGCATGAAAATGAGAAGAGCTCAGCAGGTAAATTTTATTGAGGCAACCCAGAAAGCAATGGTAGAAAGTGGGAGGCAGGTCAAAGCTGTTTACTGGGCTCCTACTATTGGGGCGCGATCAATTCTAAGACCCACGGAACCCATTGAGATGCATTGTGAGCCTTTATTAGCCAGCCGGCGACTGACTCTCTACCATGTAGGGTCAGAGGAGGTAAGCCCGGAACTTACAGAGGAAGCAGCTTATAAAGCTTAAGACCATATCCTGCTGGTCTGCTGAACAAGCTAGCGAGGGGATTACAGAAAGCAGATGTTGTCTGTAAACGTCTTACACAAAGATAAATGTTTCTGGGGAAACTCTTAGATCAAACAGGGCCTAGCAGGCGGTTTCGTTATCTGCATCCTGGTGGCTGTCAGTGCTTTCCTGGGGGCTGGCGCCTGAAGATATCACTTCCCTGTGACTGATATATTGGAAAGTTTCACTCCT
>NW_011921682.1:0-2542 GCF_000151845.1 Pteropus vampyrus
TCAACTATAGCCCCCAAGATATAGAGTTGAGGAAGCAACTGCACGGGAAGTTTGAAAATGGGTGGCTTTGGATTCCAGATGGAAGGCCACTCCTCCCTGCCGCTCTTGGCAGCCATTTAATCAGTCAAATGCATAACGCTACCCATCTTGGAGGAACTAAGTTAATTGAACTGCTAAAAAGAGACTATTATATTCCTGGACTAACCTCAAAGGCTCGGGATGTAAGTGCGCGATGCCCAATATGTGCACAAGTCAACTATTGCTCCACCGCAACAGGAGGCAGTGGCGTGCGACAGAAAGGACAAGCTCCTGGAGAACATTGGGAGGTAGACTTTGCAGAAGTTGCCCCTGGCACTTTCGGGTTTAAGTATCTTCTGGTTTTCATCGACACCTACTCTGGATGGACCGAGGCCTTCCCCACTAGAAAGGAGACTGCACAAGTAGTAGCTAAGAAATTACTCACAGAAATAGTACCTCGATTCGGTTTGCCCTTATCACTGGGGTCCGACGATGGCCCGGCATTCATTGCCCAAACAAGTCAAATGTTAGCTAAGGTATTAGGGATTAACTGGAAATTACATTGTATTTACAGACCTCAGAGTTCAGGACAAGTAGAAAGGATGAATAGAACACTTAAGGAAACTTTAACTAAATTTAAGCTGGAAACTGGGGAGAATTGGGTGAGCCTTCTTCCTTTTGCTTTGTTACGGGCCCAGTGTACTCCATATATTATGGGAATTTCCCCTTATGAAATGTTTGGGAGACCTCCCCCTTTACTCCCTAAAATTGTAATTGAAAAGGTTACAATAAGTAATAACACAAGTCTCCTTAAGTCTCTACAGGCCTTGCAACAAACCCAAAATCAAGTCAAGGGCTTGATTAAAGCTACTAGACCGACTCCGGGGACATCACAACCTCACCCACATCATCCAGGTGATTGGGTGTGGATAAAGAAGATTCAGCCTGCTAGCCTAGAGCCCCGGTGGGATGGTCCATTTCCAGTAATCCTGACCACACCAACAGCTGTCAGAGTTGCAGGAAAAAGATATTGGATTCACCATACTCGCCTTAAGGCAGCTCAACCTCCCCCAGAAAAGGAGAAATGGAAAGCAACACCCACAGAGGATCCACTCAAGATAAGACTCTCACGGGAATAATTGTGTTAGGGTTAGTTGTTATTACCAATGTACATGGGAACCCTCATCAACCTCAACAGGCTCAATGGGAATTGATTAAATCAGAAACAGGTATCTCCATATTAGTAAACCAGACTATATACCAGCCTACATTTCATGTAGATTTGTGTAATATACTTGGGGAGGAATTAAATAAGCAAACAAAAAAACAGATGCTAGCAAGATCAGGACCGTGGTGGGGCTGTGGAGTTAAAAATTATGAAAAGGGTATCCAACAAGTGCAGTTATATATGTGTCCTAGAGAAGATCAAAGCACTTGCAATAAGCCTAACCAATATTATTGTGGTCATTGGGGTTGTGAGACCATAGCCCCTTGGAAGAACACAGACCCCTTTCTGACTCTTACACGACCTAGTCAGTCTTCCTGTGCCACAGCAGGGAAATGCAATCCTGTCGTTTTTACTGTCAAAAATTGGGAAGATCCATCTTGGGTGACTGGGAAAACTTGGGGATTAAGGTTGTATGTTTCTGGAGATGATCCCGGAATGTTAATGACAATACAGAAAAAGCCTGTCCGGATACCGTCGATAGCCATAGGTCCTGTCGGGTCTAATAATGAAAAATTAAGGCAGGGCAGTAACTGGTATGAGTCTTGGTTTAATGAAAATTCCTGGCTAACCACGCTATTGTCAGCCATAGCAGGGCCATTAATTATGCTGATATTATTATTAATTTTTGGACCCTGCTTACTAAAGTGGCTTAGAAGTTTAGTACAGTCTCACATGACCGGGGCAAAGATTTTAATTTTAGGAGCATCAGCCCCAACGAGTTGGCCGAGAGTTCCAACTTCTGACTCGAAGATTGAGTCACTGTAAAGAAAACCAGTGGGGAATGTAGTGACCTCACCTTTAGAAACAATAGGTTAAGGATAAGACATGGTACATGCTAACCGCCATGTCTCACTTCTAGTTAGTTATCTGCTAAAAATTTATTAACTAAAGGGATTTACTGGCCGGATCACTGCCTATAGGTACAAAATATTTTAACAATGACGCATTCTGCTTCTGTACCCCTGCTTGCTTACCCACCTCTTAGTTATCAGTTAATGAATGGAGGAGATATAGTCTTTTGTGTAAAGATTAAGGATGTGGGGGATGGGATCGAGGGCTTAAAACCTTTGTGCCCCTGCGTCTCGGGGCTGCTCCTTTGCAAGGACAGCCGCCGGCTAATAAACTGTCTCTTGGACTAGAGCACTCGAGTTGGGCCTGGTTATTTCGGTCACAACAAACTCTATTTCCCAAGCTTGCTATTTCATTTTTCAACTCTTGCAGTGTGTTCTTCATCTCCAGAAGTTCTATTTGGTTCTTTTTCAGGGTTTAAATCTTCTTGCTCTGCTCATCTAGGTG
>NW_011921683.1:0-1276 GCF_000151845.1 Pteropus vampyrus
TGTTTGCCGTCACCTGGAGGCACTGGCTCCCGGTTCGACCTTTGCCGCGTCGTGGTGGCCTTCGCTCGTCCCACGAGGGTTCGTGGGGCCCTCTGCGTGCCAGGCCCTGGAGACACATCGGAGCGAAGCAGACACAGATGCCCAGCCACCCCGGCGTGTGTTCTCCGGGGAACCAGAGATGGTGACACCTCATGAAGAGGTGACGCATGTCACGTGTCAGAGGTAACATGCTGTAGAAAACCAGAGACGGAGCTCGGAGTGCGCAGGGACCGAGGGGTCACCGAGGGGGTGACAGCTGGACAGAAGGGAGCCGGCAGAGGCTGCAGCGAAGGCGCTGGCTGAGGGGGACTCGGGGGTGGGTCAGCTGCGGGAGGGGCACCCCAGGGAGCGCGGCGCACATTCCAGGTGTTCCCCAGTGCTCCCCGAGTCACTGCTGCCGGCGGAGCCAGCACCGGACATGTTCGAGGTGCTGACTGGAGGGGACTTTAGCAGAGGGGACTGAGCGGGCAGCAAAGGGTCCCCGGCTGGCTTGTGGCGGCAGCTGCCCAGCCGACCCTCACGGGCAGAGGCTGCGCTTCTGATGAGTTCCTGGCACACACCACTGTTCGCCGAGGGGGTCTGGGAGGTGCGACCCAGAGGGCTTAGCCTGGAACCGGGGGCGCGTGCATTTCACCGTGGCAGTGGTGGGAACCGACCGTTCCTTGTCACCGACTGTCCCGGGGACATCCTGGCAAGGCCCACTTCCTTTGGTCCTCGTGAACACGTAGGAGGCCCCGGGGGGTGGTACGACACGTGCGTGGGCAGCGGCATGGCCGGCTGTCCCTCAACCCCTGCAGGCCCGCCCTGGGCACGTGGGACAGGGGGACGTGGGACAGCCGGCACGTGGAGTGGCCTCGTGTGGGGCTGTGAAGGCAGCTGCTCACGCGCTCCTTTGTTCCCCCCACCCAGCGCTGTGGGAACGCCCTAGGGTGCCAGGCACTAGGGCTCCAGCCGCAAACCCTCCGGAAGACGGCGCGGTCCGCTCCCGGTTTCACGTCCAGCGTCTGCTCGTCCTCCTGGCTCCTCGTGAGAAGAACAGACATGGCTCAGTGCAGGTGTGTGTCCTCCTGGGGACACGTCTGCACGGGGCTGGGCCCCCCCTGTCCTCGGGCGGCTGGGCGAGGAGGAAGCACAGGCCCCTTGGGCTCAGGAAGTGCCTTGGGCTCACCGATTGTCTCCTCCGCTGGGCGACTTGCCATGAGTTATTTTTTTTAATGCTAAATAATGCTTGTATTGA
>NW_011921684.1:0-1581 GCF_000151845.1 Pteropus vampyrus
TCTGCATCACCAAGTCTAATTCTCCCTCATTGTTCACATTCTTCAACATGTAGTTAAAGCATAATGAGGCCGTAAGAAAAAAGACATATCTCTCTTATTGAGGAGCTAACATCTCATAGCATAACCTATGTTCACCATGATGTTAGAAAACTTCTTCAGAATAGGGATGAGGATCGAGAGATATGACAGGGATAACAGGAAGAGAGCTCCATTCTGCCTACTGATGGAAATGGGAAAAACACAGGGATGAGGTAGATTATGATCTCAGCTGGCCACACAGAAGTGAGTATCTCGCTCTTTGGCAGTTGGGTAAAATGGAGATTTGAATGAACTATGGTAGAAGAATTACTTCATGAAAAATCGAAGTGAGAATGAGATAATACTTGCCATCCTTGGTTTTTGATCCTAGACTCCTCTGGCCTTGATTTAACTCCTTATGGGGACCTGAATAATTCTTTCCTCATGAGAAAATTATTTTCTAGTAATTTCTGATTTTTTTTTTAAAGAATTTTCTTGTCTTCTCTTGGTCAGCAAGGTATGCATTTATTTCTCAAAGACCCTCTCTGTAGAAGCATTTGATATTATTAAGAACTCATTGCCGGAATCCTTATTTTTAGAAAGTTATGATTCTTATTGATTTTACTGCTGTAGCTGGATTGATTTAAAAAAATTAAAATATCTCCTGGTTAATGCAAAGGCTAAGAACGATGAGTGAATTTAGTGATTTTTTAGCAGATGGTTCTGTACACAGTGGTCCCACACACCGTTAAATCTTTAAGGTTAAAGGTGAGTGATGTGATATAGTAAATAATAGAGGTGGGCTAGCTGTCCTCTTTATCCACATTCCATTATGTTTTTAAAGCATATAAAAATAAAGGCAATCTCAAAAGAAGAAACAAGGAGGACCTTCTCTCCAGCCTTATTTAAATGAGACTTGCCTGTATTCTAACAACAAAAAAAAAAAACCAAACTCATTTCTGTTTGATCCAGCCAGCTCACAAGTGTTGGGATGTTGAGCATGTCTCCCTTGCAACTCCAGTCAGGACTTTGGGAGGGTGTGTTTCATCTTCTGTTTTAAACGATGGTATGAGCTCTGAAATTACTATCTCATGGACCTTTAGATTCTTTCATGAAGCAGACACACAATGGGTCAGGATGGTGATTTTTATACTCACTGGATCATAGAAATTGGAATGATGATTTGTTTCAACTAAGATGAAAAATAAGAAGGTAACCTATTTTTGTTAGTCGCATTTCTTCCATCATTATCAACTCTCATACTAAAATAATTTGTGATTTTATTCCATGTTTTGATTTTTTTTATAAATTGTACAACAGCAATTTTTAGGCTTAGCTATAAGTTCCCATCCCCTACCCCTTTTCTTGTCTAAAAAAAAGTTATTTTCTTTAAATTTTGCTTTGTATCCACATGCCTTCCTATCTCTGAATTTTATTATTTTTTGTTTTGTAGGGATGCCCCTACAAAACAAATTTTTTTTTCACAAAAAGTCTAAGTAAATATTCTTAGTCCTATGCATCTTTATGCATATTTTTATTTTGTTCTCACACTTGTATACTAGT
>NW_011921685.1:0-1220 GCF_000151845.1 Pteropus vampyrus
CAAATTGGAGCAGCTACTATGAAAACAGTATGAGTTCTCAAAAGCACTGAGAATGATCTACATATGATCCAGCAATCCCTCTACAGGGTATTTACCCCAAAGACTCGAAAACTCATATCCGAAAAGATATTTACATGTCAATGTTCATAGCAGCATTATTCATGGTGTCAGGACATGGAAGCAACTGAAGTGTCCTATGATAGATGATTGGCTAAAGAAGCTGTGGTACATATATACAATGGACTATTACTCAGCCATAAGAAGAGATGAAATACTGCCATTCGTGACAATATAAATGGACCTCGAGATAATCCTGCTAAGCAAAATAAGCCAGACAGAAAATGTTGAAAATCACATGATATCACTTATATGTGGGATATAAACCTAAAAGCAACAAATGAACAGGAAAAACAAACAGAGACTCATGGACATGGACTATAGACTAGTGGTTACCAGAGTGTAGGGGGGAGGGGGAGAGTGAAGTGGGTAAAGGGGATCAAATAGCTGAAGGAAATGACTTTGGGTGGTAAACACACAATAGAATATACAGATGTCAAATTATAATGTACACTTGAAAATTATATACTTGTATTAACCAATGTTACCCCAATAAACTTAATTAAAAAAAAAAAACATAAGTGTAAGACCTGAAACCATAAAACTCCTAGAAGAAAACATAGGCAGTAAACTCTTTGACATTGCTCTTAGCGATATTTTTTGCATGTCTTTTCGGGCAGGGGAAACAAAAAAAAAATACAAATGAGACTATACAAAATTAAAAAGGTTTTGCACAGTGAAGGAAACCATCAACAAAACAAAGACAACCTATTGATGGGAGAAGATATTTGCCAATAATACATCCAATAAGGGGCTAATATCCAAAATATATAAGAAAACAACACAACTTAATGTAAAAAAAAAAAAATCAGACAATCTGGACAGAGAATCTGAATAAACATTTCTCCAAAGAAGACTCACTCATGGCCAATAGACACATGAAACTAATCAAAGTCACTAATCAGAGAAATGCAAATTAAAATAAGCTATCACTTCACACCTGTCAGAATGGCCATCATCAATAAATCAATAAACACTAAGTGTCAGCAACGATGCGGAGAAAAGGGAATCCTAGTGCACTGTTGGGGGGATGTAAATCGGTGCAGCCACTATGGAAAACAGTATGGAGATTCTCCCAAAAATTAAAAACAGAACTACCTTAT
>NW_011921686.1:0-1268 GCF_000151845.1 Pteropus vampyrus
CAAAATATATATATATATATATATATATATATATTAGGTAAAACAAACACATTTATTCTTAGTAGTTAAAATTAATAAGCTTTACCATGCTGGAATTTTTTTAACCAGACATTTTAAAGTTTGTGAGTGTAATTGCAAACTATCAGTTTTTTTTTGTTTGTTTTTTTGTTTTTTGGTGAAAAAAGTGCTGACCAGTTGATTTTTAAAACTTAAAATAGATTGCTTGGAAGAACATAAAGGAAAGAAAAATGTCAAATTATAGGCCAAAGTGTTCAAAAGAAGTCAGTTCTTGAGAGAAGCTAATTCTTACTACCTTCATGTAATGTTTTCTCTTTCCCTCCAAAATATACACTATTGGGCCACAAGTCTTAGTGGGGGGAAAAAGTCCAAAAGTAGCTAGATGATTTGGGAAGCAAGAACGACTTTGCACTTTCCCTCCAGGTGGTCCCTCCTCTCTGCTTTAAATATAATAAAGCTAATTATATTGTCTACCCAAGCATATGTACTGAAGGTCAAGTCTCACCCTCCATGGCAACACTCTTATTTTACTGTTGAGGAAACGAAGCTTTAGGGAGAGCAGGTGCCTTGTCCCAAGGTTTTACATACACAGGAGCCTACCCGGATCTCAAACCCTGCTTTCCTGGCTTTTTCCTGTGCCACTATGTTACTAAAACTGTATTCATTGAGAAGGTAATTAGTAGTCATTGAATAAATGTCTGGAATAATTTCCCATGGGACATGCACGATGGACAAAGCTGTGTTTCTGTGAAAGATCATGAATCATTCAGGTCACAGATGCCATTTCAATCATCAGAATGACGTGCACTCTCATAGAAACCTGGGAAATAAAGGTGGAGTAGTCATCTAGATTGCTAACCTGTCAGCTTTAGGATCAGCAAGTCTGTGAGGAGGTTGTCAGAGGATGTGATCCCCGGTTGACCCCAAACTGAAACCGGAAATCTGAGGCTCCTCACCCTGTCCGGTCTGGGCATGCGTGTTCTGCCCACAGTTCCCACAGCTGGAGATGGTTCAAGGAAGAAATTTTGAGAGAGTAGGTGTTGAAACAGTCGAGTGAAGACGTGCCTGAACCCAGGTAAAGCCTCTAGAGCAGGGGTCCTCAACCCCTGGGCCACAGACTGGTACTGATCTGTGGCCTGTTAGGAACCTGGACATCCAGCAGGAGGTGATCGGCGGGGCAGGCGAGTGAAGCTTCATTATGTGATTTACAGCCTCTCCCCAGCGCTAGCATCACCACCTCAGTCCACCTG
>NW_011921687.1:0-2533 GCF_000151845.1 Pteropus vampyrus
GATTGAGCAGGAAGAAGTAATGAGTCAATCTGAAGATAAATCATAAATGTAGTCATCTGAGAACATAAATTTTTTAAAAAATTATAACTTAAAAGGGCTAAGAAACCTGTTGGACACTATTAATTATATCAAGATATGCATAAAGGGAATGCTAGACTGAGAGAAGAGAAAAAGGTCAGAAAAGACATTTTAGGAAATATGGCCCAAAACTTGTCAAATTTTGAAAATGACCATATGTGTGGAAATTAAAGAACACACTCTTACACAATTAATGGGTTTAAGAAGACATCAAAAGTGGAATAGAAAATACGTTAAGACAAATGAAAATACTACATATCAAAATTTTGAGTTAACAAAACCAGTGCTCATAGAGAAATTTAAGGCTGCAAGTGTTTATTTTAAAAATGAAGAAAGATCTCAAATCAGTAACTTAACTTTCAACCTTAAGGAAATAGAGAAAGGAGTACATGCTAAACCCAACACTAGAAAAAGAAAGAAAATAATAAAAATTAGAGAGAGGTGAAATGAACAATAGAAAAAACAACAAAGCCAAAGCTTATTCTCTGAAAAGTTCAACAAAAATGACAAACCTTTATAGACTATGAAGAAAAAAAAAAGACTCAAATTACTAAAATGAGAAATGAAAGTGGGGACATTAACACAAGCCTTACGGAAATAAAAATATTATAATAGAATACTATTAACAACTATACGACCAATAATATATAACCCAGATGAAATAAATGATTTTTAAGAAATACATAGATTACGAATACTGAGTCAAAATATGAAAATAGGAAGTCTGAGCAGTCATATAACAAAATAAGTAAATGAATCAATGATAGCTTTTCAATAACAACAACAATAAATCCCAGGAAAAGACGGCTTCACTGATGAATTCTAAAAACATTTAAATAAAAATACGTACCAATTTTTCTCAAACTCTTTCAAAAAATAGAATAAGTGAGAACATCTCCTAAGTCATTCTATGAGGTCACCTATGCTTTACACATGTATAATTTGAAGAAAAAAATTATTGCCATAATGATAATGCAAGGCAATATCTTTTTCATTTCATTACATTAGCCATTTGTTCCTCATTGTTACAGGGCATCGCATTTCCACGGAGAGCAGTGTGGAGGTGATGGAGTTTATCCTGGAGAGGATGAAGAGCGTCTCAGAACTGCAGGTCTCCGTCTCTGTTATGCTCATCATCATTTCCCTCGGTAATTTATTTGTACTTTTTCCTCAGTAACTTCCTTCTGGTGGACTTTGGCTACTTCTCCATGGTCACTCACAAAGAAGTGGCTGGTCCTTATAGGAGACAAAGTTATATCGTATGACATATATGCTGCTCAGAAATTCACTGCTGCCATCTTTGCCACAGTGGAAAGTTACCTTTTGGCCTGAATGGCCTATGACATCTGTGCAGCAGTATGTGAACTTCTGCAAAACAACCACCATCATGACAAGTGTGAGGGTGTGTTGTCAGGCTATAGAATCCTATGTCGGTGGTTTTCTGAATGCCTGTGTCCACACTGCGGTCATGCTCATGTCTCTGTCTCTATGACCAGTTTGGCACAACATGACATGCCACTGGAGATGTTACCTTGATCTCTTAAACAAGATGATCACTTATCTTTTGCCAGTTTCTTCCATAGAATGTACCTTGTAACCCTCCTGCATACTCTTTACTTTAGAAGCAAGTTGCTAAGTTCAGTCTACACTCAAGGTAGAAGGGATTACACTTCACTTCCTAAATATAGTATTTAAATTTTTTCCTGTAAGGAAGATATATATATATATATTATACACACACACAACACACACACACACACACACACACGCACACGCACATCATGAAAATCAAACCAAGACTCTGAAACAAAGAGTCAAGGATGCTGATGATAGATATCTTCACGGAGTACAGTAAGGGGCACAAAGGAGTCAATGGCCAATTCTACTTGGACCAGCAATCAGAAAAGGCTCATGAAGAAAAAGGTGGTTGAAATGAGTTTTAAAAAATGAAAAACAACCAAATGTTCTTTAGGCAGATGGTGTCAAAGAGAATAGTACAAGCAATCAGAGTCATAAAACAGTCACTTTTCAAATGTATGAATTCTGAAAACAGTAATAACATTTAAAACTTTTCTTTCAACAAATAGATACTTGACATAATAAGGACTGAATAGTCTGCTTTCAAAATTAATTTATTAAACATCTAATTTTTAAATGATGCATTCAATCAGTCTATACATTTATTGAGTCCTAACTCCAATCAAGCCCGGAAACGCCATGGAAAAACGATACTGACAAGATCTTATCCTCATAGAATTTACAGCTTTATGGGATAGAGATACAAGGAAACAACTAAATGCAGAATAATTTATAAATATTATTAGCACTATGAAAATGATCAGGGATTTGCAATAGATACTAACAGAGGAGGGAGAGAGATGCTTAAACTAGGTATATAGCATTGAGAATGCAAGAAAAGGACACTCTAATGTCTTCATGCAGATAAAATCTAACT
>NW_011921688.1:0-2531 GCF_000151845.1 Pteropus vampyrus
GTAATCTCCCAACGTTACAGATGGGTTTTTGGTTCCCCAAGGGTTCAAATAGTAACATTTGGAGATATTGCATTCCTAATAGCAGTTTGATCTGTGCCAAGGTTAGCAATGACACCAAGTCCTACATAATAAGGTGGGGCAGGGTTCAGACAAAACCAACAATCCTTTGTAGCATTTGAGTTACTGTCATTAGCAAACTTATAAACATTATTGATAACAATTAACCCAATTATAATCATTCCCGCGAGAGTCTTATCTTGAGTGGATCCTCTGTGGGTGTTGCTTTCCATTTCTCTGTCTCCGGGGGAGGTTGAGCTGTCTTAAGGCAGGTATGGTGAATCCAATGTCTTTTCCCTGCAACCTCGACAGCTGTTGGTGTGGTTAGAGTTACTGGAAACGGACCATCCCACCGGGGCTCTAGGCTAGCCGGCTGGATCTTCTTTATCCACACCCAATCGCCTGGATGATGTGGGTGAGGCTGTGATGTCCCCGGAGTCGGTCTAGCAGCTTTAATCAAGCCCTTGACTTGATTTTGGGTTTGTTGCAAGGCCTGTAGAGACTTAAGGAGATTTGTATTATTACTCATTGTAACCTTTTCAATTCCAATTTTAGGGAGTAAAGGGGGAGGTCTCCCAAACATTATTTCATAAGGGGAAATTCCCACAATATATGGAGTACACCGGGCCCGTAACAAAGCAAAGGAAGAAGGCTCACCCAATTCTCCCCAGTTTCCAGCTTAAATTTAGTTAAAGTTTCCTTAAGTGTTCTATTCATCCTTTCTACTTGTTCTGAACTCTGAGGTCTGTAAATACAATGTAATTTCCAATTGATCCCTAATACCTTAGCTAACATTTGACTTGTTTGGGCAATGAATGCCGGGCCATTGTCGGACCCCAATGATAAGGGCAAGCCAAATCGAGGCACTATTTCTGTAATTAATTTCTTAGCTACTACTTGTGCAGTTTCCTTCTTTGTGGGGAAGGCCTCAGTCCATCCAGAATAGGTGTCAATGAATACCAGAAGATATTTAAATCCAAAAGTGCCAGGAGCAACTTCTGTAAAGTTCACTTCCCAATGCTCTCCAGGAGCTTGTCCTCTTAATCAAGTGCCGATATTTTCCTTTGGGATGGGGTGAGAGTTGACCTGTGCACATATTAGGCATCGTGCACTTACATCCCAAGCCTTTGAGGTTAGTCCAGGAATATAATAGTCTCTTTTTAGCAGTTCAATTAACTTAGTTCCTCCAAGATGGGTAGCATTATGCATCTGGCTAATTAAGGTGTTACCAAGCACAGCAGGGAGGACCAGCCTTCCATCTGGAATCCAAAGCCACCCATGTTCAAACTCCCCGTGCAGTTGTTTCCCCAACTCTATATCTTGGGGGCTATAGTCTGGAGCCTGTACCAAGGGGGGCACAAGAAGGGGACCAATTATGACGTTAGTCCCCACTGGTTTTCTGGCTACTTCCTTTGCTGTTTTATCTGCCAAGCGGTTTCCTTTTTCTACCGCTCCTCCCCCTTTTTGATGGCCGGGGCAATGGATAATAGCCACTTTCTTAGGTAGCCAGATAGCCTCCAAAAGAGCCAAAATCTGCTCCTTGTTTTTAATTTTCTTTCCCCCTGATGTCAATAGTCCTCTTTCCTTGTACAGGGCTCCATGTACATGTACCGTTGCAAAGGCATATCTACTATCAGTATAGATGTTTACAGTCTTTCCTTGAGCCCATTTAAGAGCTTCAGTCAGAGCAATGAGTTCAGCCTTTTGGGCTGATGCCCCATGGCTTAGGGCCTGTGCCCATATCACATCCCTGATTGTTACTACGGCTGCCCCGGCATACCTTACTCCATCGGATACAAAACTGCTTCCATTGGTAAATAATACCGCATCCGGATTAAGCCATGGCTCATCCTTCAAGTCTGGCCGTATTCCAGTTACCTGCTCAAGGTGCTGAACACAGTGATGCAATGGAGCCTGCGGATCATCATCCGGGAGCAGCGTGGCAGGGTTCAGGGCTGTAGTTTTCAAAAACTGGGTCTGTGGGGGGTTAAGCAACAGTACCTGGTACTGAGTAATCCAGGCGTTGGAAATCCATCTTTCAGGAGGGCTGCGCAGCATGGCTTCAACTGCATGTGGAGCCACAATTTCAATATTTTGGCCCAAGGTCAATTTTAAAGCGTCTTTGGTCAATATAGCAGTAGCAGCTAGTGCTCTCAGGCAACTAGGCCTTCCTCCAGCCACCGGATTTAGTCTCTTTGAGAGATATGCCACTCGTTGCTTAAATAGTGGCTTTTAATTTCTGGAGCAAATCTCTTCCAAGCAAAGGAAAAGGACATTCAGGCATAACTAAAAACGAATGTGTGATGGTTCCCTTTCCCAAGTCAGTAATTTTTGCCTGTGTCCATGGGTATGCCTTCCCTTTCCCAGGGGCTCCTTGAATTACAGTCTTTTCTTTGGATAACAGACCAGCAGTTTCTGTTAAAACTGAGTAAGTTGCACCAGTATCAGCTAAAAAGTTCACAGGTTGCCCCCTG
>NW_011921689.1:0-1442 GCF_000151845.1 Pteropus vampyrus
AAATGTTTATGGTTAAATTTAACAAAATATGTGTAAGAGGGTCTTACACATATTTTGAAAACAACAAACATTCTGAGAGAAATTAAAGTGAGATCTAAAGAAATGGAGAGATAGGCTATGACATGAACTAGAAAACTCAATATTACAAAAAATGTCAATTTTCCCTATATCGATATATAGATTCAATGTTATCCCAATCAAAATCTCAGCAGGCTTTTTTTTTGGTAGAAATTAACAAGCGTATTCTAAAATTTATATTTAAATACAAAGGACCAAGAATAATCAAAACAACTTGAGGAAAAACCCACTACACTGGAGAACTTCTATTTCATTTCAAGACTACTGTAATCAAGACAGTGTAGTACTGGAATAAGGATAGACAGATAGAGCAACAAAACGATAAAGTTCTGAAATAGACCCCACACATATATATCAACTAATTTTTGATAGGCATGTTGACCTTTAACAAGCACACAGACAGAAATTTCCCCAGCAAAATGAGTTTATTCAGGAACAACACAGAATTGCAATTCTGGACATACAATCTAATGGTGAACCACAAGCAAGTCCAGAGAAAAAAAAAGAGAAGAACCTCTTTTCTGAACTTGAGGAGGGGCAGTCCATTGAAGGAAACTGTAAATTTGAAGTATAGAGTCTTTTTATTGACTAAGAATGGTAATTGGGCCGTAGAGATTCCTGACGCCGGGACGCAGACCGCAGGGATCCGGAGAAGACAGGCTTGGACACAGAAGAATGGGGACTCTCTCTTTCAAATAGAGCTGAGAAATTGCGAAGAGCATGAGAAGATTGAGAATGATGGATTCTACTCCCATAATGGAGAGCTACTGTTTTTGTTGATTGAAACTGTAGATACTATGCTCCAGGGTAGGTAAAAATAAGTCGAAGTCTTCCATTAAAAAGAACCTTAAATGTACTGTACTGAAAGTACATTTTGACAAAGGGAACTCAGGTCTTGAACAAGACTAGTGAGATGATGGAAGGCCATGTATCTCTCTTTGATTTTAAAATGAAACATTTCCTAAAAAATATTCAGTGCAAAGACCCGATGTTTCAATTCATGGTGAAGAGAAATGCTTTTTTTTTTTTTTTTGGCTTCCAATGCAGTAATTTAAAAGGTTCTAATTAGGCTATCTAAATCCTTCAATTCTAGGCATGTGCTTGAAGGAGCCTACGGGTAATATATATAAAGAAACACATTTCTATGTTGTGGGTAGCACTTAGCACACTTAGGAACATTGCAAATTAAGTATGAATGAAAATATGAAAAATGTGAGAGAGAAGAAATGCAAGTATAGATTCCTTCTTTCTCATAAATGGACCCAAAACTATTCGGATTCTAGGTTATTAAAGGTCTATACTTCTGGGGAAAAAAAAAAAAGTGTGGCAATCTTCCATTGGCTCAACTGCTACTGGGCAAATGA
>NW_011921690.1:0-1463 GCF_000151845.1 Pteropus vampyrus
TCATGCCAGAAGGCTCCAGAGCAGCCTCCGGACCCCGGTACCAACACCAAGGAGAAGCTGGCCGAGTCCACAGGGCATCCAGCGCCCGCCAGAGACCTTGTCTGGAGCTGTCTGAAAGAAGGAGAAAAGCCTTAAACAATGTGACCCAGGAAGGCGCAGTGACCTGCCGGCGGCATCCACGCCCACGGCCTCGCTGCTCCTCGGCCTCTTAGACCAGCGCGCTCGGCTGGGCCCATGTTTCACGCTCATTACTGAAACTTTCCTGTTGGTCAGTGCGTGTGTGGTCTGCGATGTCAGCACAGTGACTTTTTAGGGTGTTAAAGCGGATCCCTGGAAGCCTCCCTTCGAAGCACCTGCCTTTGCCCCTGATTGGAGAAGAATAACTGAGTCATCCATTCGATTATCTGAACAGATGCTGCTGCTGTTGGCACAACGCAGAGGGCCGAGCCTCCGAGGCGCCGTGTAATCAGGCAGCCTGCACAGCCGGTGGCCGGGGAGCAGTAACCGTCCACCCCGGCCACGCATCGGGGGGAGCGGGAGCGAGCTGCTGCCCTGCCGCCTGGTCGCCCAATCCAGAGCACACTGTAATTATCGGCTCCCGTGACAGCCAGGCCTGCTCTGTGTGCATCCATAAAAGCCACCTGAGCCCCAAGGTGGCTTCCCCACTCAGTAACGTGCACTAATGACCGACCTTCTGCCTGAAACACAAAAATCCCGCTCCCCTTGATTTCAGATGGAAGCGGCTTCTACCCCGTCTCGTCACAAAAGATGGAGGTTTTACAGCTGATGCTTTTCACTGGCTGGAGTTCAGAACTCAAGTCACATGCGGCTTTTTCCCAGAGGCGTGAACTCCACGCAAGCAGCGCGACCACGCTGGGCCCTGGCGGTCCGCGGCCGGTCCACAGGGTGTGTGAGGGGCTCTGCTTTCTCTGCAAACGCTGCCACGGACTTGACCGGGAGCGTGAGACCCCAGAAGCCTCTCCTTCCGGAAGCCCCTCTGCGGCTCTCCCGTTGCAGGCCGGGCACCGCCGCACGCCTGCTGTCTCCGTTGCCACCTGGAGGCCTGGCTCTCCTCCCTCCGCATCCCCTGCAGCTCTTGTGGAGAAAACGCACAGGGTGCTTGTCCCCTCCGCGCCCTGCTTTTCAGGCTCCAGCCGGCCCTCCGCCTGTAGGCCGCACTTAGTCAGCCTCTCCTCGTTCCTTAGTTTAGTCCACACACTCTCTTTTCTGCTCGCGAGCCACAAACACCACCTCTGCCACTCTGCTTTCCCGCAAGGACCTGTCTCATCCTTCTGAAAGCAGGCAGAAGTTTCCGAGGTCTCCTCTGCTTCGCACCCGGCCTTCCCCGCCGGACGCTGGGCCTTCCATCCTCCGCACCGCGCCTTACTCGTCCCTCGAGGCGAATATGCTCCTTATTCTCCGTGGTGCAGGGTTGAGGCCCTGTCCATCGAGTTCCCTGCCAC
>NW_011921691.1:0-2525 GCF_000151845.1 Pteropus vampyrus
CGGTGCTCGGTCGTCTGCGAGTACTGGGGTACAGAAGTTGCAGAAGCACTCACTGACACTTTGAGCCCCTAGAGGTACAAACGGCGTCTCATTCCTCTCTGTATCCTCGTGCAGAGCTGCAGGCCACCCACAGACAGCGGACCCAGAGAGGCTTTGGCCCCTCCGTCCCTGGAGGCCGTCACCCGCTGGAAAGAGGTCAGTGGGGGACACTGCAGACAGCTGTGGGTCTGATTTCGGCCTCCGAGCCTTTTGAGCTTTGCGATCATCTCTTCGAGCCTTTCATTTCTTCATTTTGAATGCGTCCACGGGGACCATTACGACCATCCCAGGCAGAAAAATGAGGGAGTGGGAGGTGTCTGCTTCCGTCCTGAAGTCTAATTTCCAATGCGGAAAGCAGGAAATGAGCAGAGGCCTTAGGAAGGAGCCCCGGGACCTCTGGGATGAAAAGAGATCATGCTGAATTGTGGCTCTGGAACGCCCGGTGTCCACACCCCGGAGAGGTGGAGGTGCTGGAGGCGGCCTGTCTTCTCTGGTAGACCAGGGGTCCACACAGGTTTCCTTCGAAAATCCACCATATACATATATATGCATATAGATGAACATATATATGCATATATATGTATATGGTAGATCTCGCAAAAAGCTCTCTAGTGACGTCCATTTTGAGCCGGAACTGCAGACTTTCGAGATACGGCTCACTTGCGGCAAATTCACGGCCCTCCCGGCGCCTCGGGGCTCTGAGGGCGGTGCTCGGTCGTCTGCGGGTACTGGGGTACAGAAGTTGCAGAAGCACTCACTGACACTTTGAGCCCCTAGAGGTACAAACGGCGTCTCATTCCTCTCTGTATCCTCGTGCAGAGCTCCAGGCCACCCACAGACAGCGGACCCAGGGAGGCTTTGGCCCCTCCGTCCCTGGAGGCCGTCACCCGCTGGAAAGAGGTCAGTGGGGGACACTGCAGACAGCTGTGGGTCTGATTTCGGCCTCCGAGCCTCATGAGCTTTGCGATCACCTCTTCGAGCCTTTCATTTCTTCATTTTGAATGCGTCCACGGGGACCATTACGACCATCCCAGGCAGAAAGGTGAGGGAGAGGGAGGTGTCTGCTTCCGTCCTGAAGTCTGATTTCCAATGCGGAAAGCAGGAAGGAGCAGAGGCCTTAGGAAGGAGCCCCGGGGCCTCTGGGATGAAAAGAGATCATGCTGAATTGTGCTCTGGAACGCCCGGTGTTCACACCCCGGAGAGATGGAGGTGCTGGAGGCGGCCTGTCTTCTCTGGTAGACCAGGGGTCCACACAGGTTTCTTCGAAAATCCACCATATACATATATATGCATATAGATGAACATATATATGCATATATATGTATATGGTAGATCTGGCAAAAAGCTCTCTAGTGACGTCCATTTTGAGCCGGAACTGCAGACTTTTCGAGATACGGCTCACTTGCGGCAAATTCACGGCCCTCCCGGCGCCTCGGGGCTCTGAGGGCGGTGCTCGGTCGTCTGCGGGTACTGGGGTACAGAAGTTGCAGAAGCACTCACTGACACTTTGAGCCCCTAGAGGTACAAACGGCGTCTCATTCCTCTCTGTATCCTCGTGCAGAGCTCCAGGCCACCCACAGACAGCGGACCCAGGGAGGCTTTGGCCCCTCCGTCCCTGGAGGCCGTCACCCGCTGGAAAGAGGTCAGTGGGGGACACTGCAGACAGCTGTGGGTCTGATTTCGGCCTCCGAGCCTTTTGAGCTTTGCGATCACCTCTTCGAGCCTTTCATTTCTTCATTTTGAATGCGTCCACGGGGACTATTACGACCATCCCAGGCAGAAAAATGAGGGAGAGGGAGGTGTCTGCTTCCGTCCTGAAGTCTAATTTCCAATGCGGAAAGCAGGAAATGAGCAGAGGCCTTAGGAAGGAGCCCTGGGACCTCTGGGATGAAAAGAGATCATGCTGAATTGTGGCTCTGGAACGCCCGGTGTCCACACCCCGGAGAGGTGGAGGTGCTGGAGGCGGCCTGTCTTCTCTGGTAGACCAGGGGTCCACACAGGTTTCCTTCGAAAATCCACCATATACATATATATGCATATAGATGAACATATATATGCATATATATGTATATGGTAGATCTGGCAAAAAGCTCTCTAGTGACGTCCATTTTGAGCCGGAACTGCAGACTTTCGAGATACGGCTCACTTGCGGCAAATTCACGGCCCTCCCGGCGCCTCGGGGCTCTGAGGGCGGTGCTCGGTCGTCTGCGGGTACTGGGGTACAGAAGTTGCAGAAGCACTCACTGACACTTTGAGCCCCTAGAGGTACAAACGGCGTCTCATTCCTCTCTGTATCCTCGTGCAGAGCTCCAGGCCACCCACAGACAGCGGACCCAGGGAGGCTTTGGCCCCTCCGTCCCTGGAGGCCGTCACCCGCTGGAAAGAGGTCAGTGGGGGACACTGCAGACAGCTGTGGGTCTGATTTCGGCCTCCGAGCCTCATGAGCTTTGCGATCACCTCTTCGATGCCTTCATTCTTCATTTTGT
>NW_011921692.1:0-2525 GCF_000151845.1 Pteropus vampyrus
GGTTCTTCAGAGCACCAGCTCCTCTGAGACCGCGCGTAATAAATGCGAGTTCTCCTTCTCTCCGAGTTACTGCTTGGTTTTTCACTGGTCTGATTTTGGAGCTTTTCTGCAACATTTTTTGGAGGCCCCAGTGAGATTCCAACCACGCCGCCCCCTTGAGCCATCAGACCGGTGGCTCAGCCTGGCCGAGGCAGAAGGGGACGGAGACGACTGAGGAGGCACGTCACTCGGGGAGCATCCCGGGTTCTCTGTCAGATCAGCACCCCGACTCCCGGTGAGGCTGAGTCACCAACCGGACTCATAGGAAGGAAGAACCAACTCACCAGAAACGGCCGCAAGAGGAGGAGAAAGAGGAAAAGGGACCAGGTTTTGTTTTATTTTTATTTTTGATCCCAGGATTAGCCCCCAATCAGGTCCCGTCTGTCGGACAGAAGAGGAGTAGGAACACCGCCTGGTGTTCAGTAAGAGGACAGTGGTCAGGGGACCTGACAAGTGGTCCAGGTTCATTGGGGTCTCCAAAAGAGGGGGCGGAGACTGGTCTCCCCAGTGGGGGAGACGTCGGGTTAGGCCAGAGGCCTCCCATAAAGGAGGAGGCACCATTTAGCCTGCTGTTATGAGTGACAGCTTCCTCAGCAGAGGGGCGTCAGGCTGAGGCAGGCCCCCACTGGCTGCGTGTACTGCTGGGGAGGAATAATGTTTTGAGTGATGTGTGAACGAGTGAGTGAATGAGAGGCTTGGTACAAGTCTGTAGCTCCACGGCTGGGCACCTAAGGTCCCCTGAAGGCCATGGAGTTCGTGTGGGCTCACTGTGCGGTTTCGTGGTGAACAGCATATGGTCCAGGGCGGCATCGGACTAGTGTCCGATCGCAAGTCACAAAGCTGAGTCCACTACGGCTAAGCGTCGCCCAAGCTCCCCGCGAGGGGACACGGCCAGATGAGCATCTGAATGGTCTCCTGTGTGGAGGGGGCACCCACCTTTGTCTGTCTTTGCGTCACAGTCGCAGGGTGGGAAGAGTTGGGTCAACACTAAGAAAAGGGGGGAGCTCCATCACCCTCCGGAGGGCAACCAAGTGCCCTCCACAAGTTAGGGGACACGTTAAGGAACGGTGGGAGGTTGTAGGAAAGACAGTGAATGCTGAGTGACTGAGACGTGGCCTGACTACGAAGCGAGAGCTGAGCCCCAATCTGCGGTTCCATGGCGACCTCATACGGCTTACGGTGGCCTCACTGGATCTCTGTGAGGGGTCTACTCCAGTGGTCCAGGTTGGGGGTTTATACCAACTCGCCAATGCCAAGAGGCACCTGAAATCCCCGTGAGGGGAGCGGGTGGAGACGGACGAAGCGAGCAGCGTCCCCTTAAACTTTCCCCTACCCTGTCCCCCACCCGCTTTGTGGCGTGACTGTTGTCTGTCGTGGAAGGCATCTCAGAGCTACACGGAGAAAAAGGAAGTATTTTCGGCAACAGGAGGTATAAGGTCTGGAGCCTTGTTTCAAAGGAACCTGAAGGAAAGGTGTTGCCTTCGAGGTGGTTATTGCTGAAACAGGCCAATCGAGGGAATAAGACAGCGTGGAAGAAGGTCATGAAAGATCTCGAGGAGAAACCTCGTGTCATGAAGCAAAACAAGGCTGGAAACTTGAACGCCGAAAGTGAGCTGAGGCAAAGCCGGAATCGTGTTTAATGTTTCTTAGACTGCTGATCTGATGCGAATGTTACGAAAAGGTTTTCAGAACAGAAAACTAGGATTCTGTACTCCATCAAAATAATTTCAGCGTTTTGTGCTGCCTTAACCAGGTTTCTTGGACTTTACAGAACATACTAACACCGGCCTCTGCGCCCAATTTTCAAAGGAAGCTCTTTCCACGTTAGGGACAGTGGAGGGCCGTAAACTAGATCACGTATAGGGGTCACTGGTCTGACTCCGCCTCAAAGGAAGCTCCCTGCAAACATGGGGGCAAGTTCTTCTAATGTAACTGTCTTAAACTGCATGTTGAAAAATTTTAAGAAAAGTTTCTCAGAGGAGTATGGGGTCAAGCTGACCCCGGGAAAGCTTCGTATTCTTTCTGAGCTTGAATGACCCACCTTCGGGGTAGGTTGGCTCCTGGAAGGGACCCTAGACCTCCCCACAAGGGCAGTGTATCAGGTAGTAACAGAGACCCCTGGACATCCAGACCAGTTTCCGTACACATGGCTGCAGGTCACTACTGTAGTGCCCCCTGGGGTCCGGTTTTGCGCGAATAGGCAGGGAGAGTGTAAGGTCCTAGTGGCCCGACTGGCTTGGAAAAAGAACAAAGATCAGCCAACAAAAATAATCCACCAAGGGGACCCCAAGGAAGAACTTGTCTTCCCACCGCCGTGCATCCCCGCAGCTCGACCAGCCCCCGCCCAGACGCTCCGCCCGCAACCGCCGGACAGCCCTCCGCCGTCCGTGCCTTCGCTGCCCCAACAGCCCGAGCCACCACCGAGCCCGAGCCCGAGCCCACGGCTCCTCCGCTTGGCCACACAACCAGTCCAGCAGTCTGCAGTG
>NW_011921693.1:0-2520 GCF_000151845.1 Pteropus vampyrus
TCAACAGCAGACTTAACCAGGATACAGGCTGTGTTTCCTACTCAGCGTCCCCAGTGGGATCCCAATACGGATCAAGTCTCTACAGGCCTTGCAACAAACCCAAAATCAAGTCAAGGGCTTGATTAAAGCTACTAGACCGACTCCGCACCCACAGCATCCAGGTGATTGGGTGTGGATAAAGAAGATTCAGCCTGCTAGCCTAGAGCCCCGGTGGGATGGTCCGTTTCCAGTAATCCTGACCACACCAACGGCTGTCAAAGTTGCAGGAAAAAGACATTGGATTCACCATACTCGCCTTAAGGCAGCTCAACCTCCCCCAGAAAAGGAGAAATGGAAAGCAACACCCACAGAGGATCCACTCAAGATAAGACTCTCGCGGGAATAATTGTGTTAGGGTTAGTTGTTATTACCAATGTACACGGGAACCCTCATCGACCTCAACAGGCTCAATGGGAATTGATTAAATCAGAAACAGGTATCTTCATATTAGTAAACCAGACTATGTACCAGCATACATTTCATGTAGATTTGTGTAATATACTTGGGGAGGAATTAAATAAACAAACAAAAGAACAGATGCTAGCAGGATCAGGACCGTGGTGGGGCTGTGGAGTTAAAAATTATGAAAAGGGTATCCAACAAGTGCAGTTATATATGTGTCCTAGAGAAGATCAAAGCACTTGCAATAAGCCTAACCAATATTATTGTGGTCATTGGGGTTGTGAGACCATAGCCCCTTGGAAGAACACAGACCCCTTTCTGACTCTTACACGACCTAGTCAGTCTTCCTGTGCCACAGCAGGGAAATGCAATCCTGTCGTTTTTACTGTCAAAAATTGGGAAGATCCATCTTGGGTGACTGGGAAAACTTGGGGATTAAGGTTGTATGTTTCTGGAGATGATCCCGGAATGTTAATGACAATACGAAAAAGCCTGTCCGGATACCGTTGATAGCCATAGGTCCTGTCAGGTCTAATAATGAAGGGTTAAAGGACTTAACTCCTACCCAGTTAACAACTATTAGGAATACTAATAACATCTCTTAATTCCTAGCTGAAGTAGTACTGCAGAATAGGAGAGGTTTAGATCTCTTATTTCTTAAGCAAGGAGGTTTGTGTGTAGCATTAAGAGAAACTTGCTGTTTTTATGTTAATCATTCTGGTATTATTAGGGATAGTTTAGCATTAATTAGACAGAGGGTGAAGGATAGAAATAAAAAATTAAGGCAGGGCAGTAACTGGTATGAGTCTTGGTTTAATGAAAATTCCTGGCTAACCACGCTATTGTCAGCCATAGCAGGCCATTAATTATGATATTATTATTAATTTTTGGACCCTGCTTACTAAAGTGGCTTAGAAGTTTAGTACAGTCTCACATGACCGGGGCAAAGATTTTAATTTTAGGAGCATCAGCCCCAACGAGTTGGCCGAGAGTTCCAACTTCTGACTCGAAGATTGAGTCACTGTAAAGAAAACCAGTGGGGAATGTAGTGACCTCACCTTTAGAAACAATAGGTTAAGGATAAGACATGGTACATGCTAACCGCCATGTCTCACTTCTAGTTAGTTATCTGCTAAAAATTTATTAACTAAAGGGATTTACTGGCCGGATCACTGCCTATAGGTACAAAATATTTTAACAATGACGCATTCTGCTTCTGTACCCCTGCTTGCTTACCCACCTCTTAGTTATCAGTTAATGAATGGAGGAGATATAGTCTTTTGTGTAAAGATTAAGGATGTGGGGGATGGGATCGAGGGCTTAAAACCTTTGTGCCCCTGCGTCTCGGGGCTGCTCCTTTGCAAGGACAGCCGCCGGCTAATAAACTGTCTCTTGGACTAGAGCACTCGAGTTGGGCCTGGTTATTTCGGTCACAACAAACTCTATTTCCCAAGCTTGCTATTTCATTTTTCAACTCTTGCAGTGTGTTCTTCATCTCCAGAAGTTCTATTTGGTTCTTTTTCAGGGTTTAAATCTTCTTGCTCTGCTCATCTAGGTGTTTTTTCAATTCCTGAAATTTTTGATATGATTTGTATTCGATCTCATTGAGTTTTTTCAGAAGTACCATCCTAAATTCTCTGTCATTTAAGTTGCATATTTCTATGTCTGTAAGCTTATTTTCTGGAGATTTTTCTCTTGCTTTCTGAGATGCCTTATCACCTTAGTTGTTCATGGTGTTTAATGGACTATTTCTCCTCCTGGGCATTAATGGAAGTGTATTATACTGTTTTCCAGAAAGGTTTATTATATAAAGGTCTGACTGTAGTCTGTTGCAGAGAAGGCGCTTTTCTTTTGGTTTCCAGTAGGTGGCGTCTAAGCCTCTTGGATCCCTGCTTTACAAAATGTCTTAAAGTACCTGTTGTAGCACTTATGTGCAGATCCCATGCTCAGAGATGCTGGTGTGCAGTTTGGGTGTTATTTGTTGAGATTTAGATGTTCAGCTTATTGCTGTTTCAAGGGGAGAGATCTGGGAACGTCTCACTCCACCATGTTTTCTGTTGATGTGCGGCTCATAGCACT
>NW_011921694.1:0-2519 GCF_000151845.1 Pteropus vampyrus
CCTACTGTTTTATTTCCAAAATTTTGATATTTTATCTTAAACGTTCCTTCACGTGTTCAACCTATAACCTCCCCACCTGTGACCCTGACCGCAAACTGACCTCTCTATTTACCCACCAGGCAGAAGTGGCCTTTAGGCCATCCGGGCTCACTCTGCCACCTGCGCCCTAAATCTTTCCCCTACCTGAGGACTTGCATTTGCCACTTAAACTCAGAGTGAAAACTCACCCCAGTTTACCGGGAACAGCTCCAGTCTCTACCTGCTCCGTCTTAGGATAGTTAATGGAGGTCCCTTCCACTATCAATATCTTATTTGATTGGACAATAAATTAGCTGGGCGTCCTACTGCAGCCATCATGATAGCCCAACTTAAAGTCTTAATTCTTTCCGCGGGCTCTTTCCCCACGTAAAAACATCGTGGTCCCTCCTCACTGAATCCGCATGCCTGCTGACGACCAGATCCTTCCCATCGCACCAAATCTCCCAGGCTTGAGTAATCTGGAGTCCGGCTTCACGATTACATAACTTCTGCTCCAGTCACTAACAAATGCCTTTGCCGTGGTTACCAGTGACCTACTAATTGCCATTCTGAAATCATACTAAAATTGGATCTCCGCTCCATCTCACTGTTCATTGATCCTGCCTAATCGACGTCGTCAGGGGTTCGCGGCGCCTTCCTGGCCCACATCCTGTGTTCTCTCTGATTGTTCTGGGTCCCGTGACACTTCCTGGTCCTCAGTGAACTACGGCTAGTGGTTCCTTCTCGTCACTTAGATCTTCCCTGAGCGCCAGCCCTTCGAGAGTGTCTTCTAAGGGGTGAGGTGTCCTCCACGCACCCGGGATGGAGCAGAACCTGCCACTCCCGAACATGCCACTTTGGCATGAGGCTTGTTCTCACTTAAAGGTAGTCGTCATACAGCAGGTTGAAAAATGGGGCTCCGGCCTTACCCGAAAACAGATAATTATCCCATGAGAAAGGTGCCATCCCTCTACCAGGAAGAGAGGAATGTTGTAACCAGAGATGTGGAATGGCAGCCGAGAAACACCCAGGCAGACCTCGTTCACCTTCCTTCGGTCTCCCCGTATATTTTAGCCACGACTTCACAGTTACTACTCCATTGCACCCAGTATGGAAGCACTTAGGCCCAGCCTTGTTTTGGGTCTTCACTGTTTTGTGACGACTCCCCTGCACGTGTAAAAAATTAAGTAAAATGTGGATGCTTTTCTCTGGTGATCTGTCTTATATCAGCTTAATTCTCGGGCCCGACTGGAGATCCCAAAAGGGTAGAGAAAAGTTTTGCCTCTCCTTCAAGTCCCATGAGCAATGTCATCGTGACCACGGGTCCCCGATGAGCCTCTACCTGCGTTCTTCCAGCCCCACTGCAGTCAGATCTGAGAGGCTCACGGGTGTCATTATGTCCTTACGAGGATGCCCGTATCATGTTGGAGTTCTAGCAAAGGCAGTCGCATGCTTTTCTCCTGTTAATCTGTCTTGTTGGGGCAGAAGAAATTTCTCTTCTTCCCCTCTGGGCTCTTTGGCTTGTCTACTAATTACGTTCACACAAGACAGATTAATAGAAGAAAAAGGATTTTAATTTGGTACATACAAGAACACCTTAAAATATGAGACCCAAAGGCAGGCAGGCACTTCAGACTTGTATGCCATCTTGAGCTAGGGAATGGGATGGAGCCTGGGACTCCAAAGAGGAGCTCGGTCTGCAGGAAGATGAGAAGAGCAGATATTCGGTAATCAGGTATCTGCCCCGCCCTGCAGGTAGGTCATTCAGATCAATGTCATCTCTGCTTACAGATCTCTTTCTAGGCCAGACCCTCTATCTAAATCGTTTTAGCAGTTAAGGGAGAGGTAAAAGTTTTTCCTGATAGGCTGCCCCCTGAATGCCTTCAGTTCAAAATAATTCACATGCCAAAGTGGCACATTTGGGGGTGGCCTATTCTGCTTCCCCTCAGTCTTATGTCCATGTGATTCTCAGGCCCAAGGAAGAAGCTCGGAGAGTAAGTAAAATTTGACTCCTCTACAAAGACTACCTGGGCGTCAAGGTACTGTCTCACCACGGCCTCAGCAAGGGACCGAGGAACGCACTGTTTCCTGTCAGCGGCCCCTCCTCAGAAAAGAAGCATCGCATGGTCCTTGGGGGTAGGCTCCTGGCCTCGCACCTCAGCCGCACTGGTGTGGGCACAGACAAATTACTTGTATGTCTTAAATTGATGTAATACTAATTAATTTCTGTCCCTTAGAGTTGCTTTGAGCATTAGCTTAATAATGCACAACTAACTGTACCTTAGAGCTGTCTCCTCTAAAAATCCCCCAATAAAAGAGCAGCACAGAAGTGGAACCCTCCACACCAGACTCTCCTCTGAAGGCCAAATGTCATGCAATGATCCGTGTTACCTGTTCCTAGGCTTTCCACCATAAAATGACTTTTTATCAAAGTTTGTCTTGCTTGGAACATTTTCATTACAGTGGTTGGTTAATGCGCTTCTGTGGACCCAGGGAAATGA
>NW_011921695.1:0-916 GCF_000151845.1 Pteropus vampyrus
AAAAGTTCAAACTCTGGCCCGGTCCCGAACGAGTGGCTGGGAGCTAGTGAACTTTGGCTTCCTTTACCGTGTCTGAACAGGCCCGTTCTTAGGTTTCGACTCACCGCTTTCGATGTTAAGGTTTCGCACTAAGGAATCACGTGGTCTTAGCTACAGCTGGTAGCGCTGGGTTTTTTTTTTTTTTTTCCACATTAACTGTCACGTTTAAAATACGCCTATGAAAAGTGTTAACATCGACAAACCCAAAAAGCTTTGCATTGACCGATCCCCCATCCATTCTGTAAAATTCATTAAAAGCTTACTTTCCTACTAAAACGTCAAAGTTTTCTGCGGAAAACGTGAATCTACTTCCTGTCTATAAATGGTCTACTTTACGTAAAAATCGCAGCGAAATCGAAATCTTCTGCCCGAGTGTCTTCTTCTTTGCCTCGGCTCTGTGTTTGCACACGTGATGGCGCTGGCGCCCAGCGTTCCCGTGCACCTAACCTGGTCCTCACAGAAGACTTAGCCGTGAGGCGTGTGTCTCTCGCCTTCTCCCCAGCCCCTCTGCGTTTCTCATCTGTCCTTCCCACGCTCTTCCCTCTTGCTGTCTGGCCACCCCGTCGTGGTCTCCGTTTCCTGCTTCACCTCTCACGTCACCTCTCTGATGACCGCTGGGACCTCTGCCGCTCCTTCTTTGGCCTGCAGCCGGCGACTGCCTCTGAACTCTGAACTCTGGAAGGCGAGTGAGAGTGAGTGGGTGACCTGCCCTTCACAGTCAGCAGCTAAAAAGGGAAACTCGGCCGGGTTCACCTGCATCTTGACACAGGCCCGCGACAGGAGGAATGTTCGGGGAAGGTGGCAATCGCATTGTATGCTTGGCATATGCCTTGGCTTCAAGATTCCTTCTTCAGTTGGCCAGAGTTTGAACTTTTAA
>NW_011921696.1:0-1132 GCF_000151845.1 Pteropus vampyrus
TAATGTGCATAAGTGGGTAGTTTTTTAGAAAGGTTACCAGACATAAAATGCGGGTGTGATGTTGGCAATAGAAGTTGCTTGATAAATGACAATAGTCATTACGATTAAATGCTAAATCATGTTATACAAAGTCAGTCCACACAGCCATTTCTATTAGACTCAAAATCCCATTTTTTAAGTTTCCCATCAAACCTGTTAGTAAAACCATAACCGTTTGTTGCTCATTTCTGAACCAGCTGTTAAGCTGTCTATCATGCTTCTGCTACAACACACGAGCTGAAAATGGCTTGACATCCATCCATCTTTTGGATTCTAGGGATGACTTTTATCACCTCGGGAGGCTTAAGCGTGTTTACTTATAGCAGGTACTAACAGAGAAGATCATCATTACTAGACTGAAATTAAAATGTATCGCTGTGTTTTTTTTGTTTTGTTTTGTTTTGTTAGTTATTTTTTTGTTGTTGTTAAGGAAAAAAAAAAACCCCTACTGGGTCTACTGATCCTATAGTGGAAGTTAGGCTCAGTTTTTTTTGTATTCTACTATAACTAGGTTAACGTATATTTTACTTTTCTCTGGTTAATTTGACAAATTCGTGGTCACCATATTTGTTTCTCTAATAGAGTAAAACATGTTAGAGATGATGGAGACCGTTGAGCACCTGGTCTTGCCAGAAGCTAAATGTAAAGTGGGCGACTGTGGAAGGGGGCAAAGGCAAGCATCCTTGGAATTTCCATCACATCATGGACACTATGGATAATCTTATTTTCCACATGCAAATGTTAGTTTAAGAACATGGCTACTTTCTATTTTTCCCCAAATCATACATAAATCATCCAATAATTACATATGAACATGCAGCTTGCCAGACAGCATATATTGAATTTAAGATGCCATTTATGTAAAATATATCATTATTCTGTATGTTACTAAGAAAGAAAAATCACTACCATTGACTGAAAGATGTTAAATACAAAAAAGTAAGTCTTGAAATCATTCAAAGATGGTATATCCTTCTATGTTTGATGAGCTCATTTTAACATCCTTTGTGTCTTCTGCTTCCCATTAATACTTAAAGACATTAGTTGACTAGTTTGACAACATTCATCACAATAAAATAGATATTTGATGAAA
>NW_011921697.1:0-1121 GCF_000151845.1 Pteropus vampyrus
CCCCCCAAAGACTTAAAAACTCATATCCGAAAGATATTTGCACACTGATGTCATAGCAGCATTATTCACAGTGGCAGGACATGGAAGAAACAGAAATGTCCTATAATAGATGATTGGCTAAAGAAGCTGTGGTACATATATACAATGGAATATTACTCAGCCATAAGAAGAGATGAAATACTGCCATTTGTGACAACATGGATGGACCTTGAAATAATCATACTAAGCGAAATAAGCCAGACAGAAAAGGTTGAAAATCACATGATATCACTCATATGTGAGATATAAACCTAAAAGCAACAAATGAACAGGACAAATAAACACAGACTCAAGGACATAGACAAAAGACTAGTGGTTATCAGAAGGGAGGGGGGAAAAATTAAAAAATAAAATGTTAAAAAAAATAAAATAAAAATAGAAAAGAAAAAAATATTAATATAACCCATACCTAATATTATATGTAATGATAAAAAACAAACTTTTCCCTTAAAATCAGGATCAAACCATGAATCTCCTTACACCACTTCTATTTCTCATTGTACTGGACATTCAAGGTAATTAGATGAGAAAAAAGAAATAAAAAGCATCCAGGTAGGAAAGAAAGAAATGAAACTCTATTTGCAGATGATATAATTTGATCTTTTATATAGAAAATTAAAAAAAATCCACGAAAAAATTAAAACTAATAAACAAGTCCAGCAAGGTTTCAGGATATAAAATTAACATGCAAAAATCAATTGTATTTCTGTACACTAGCAGTGAACAAACTATAAATGAAATTAAGAAAATAATTTCATTTACGATGGCATCAAAAAATTAAAATACTTAGGAATAAATTTACCAAAGGACTTGTACATCAAAAATTATAAACATCACTGAAAGAAATTAAAGACCTAAAGGAATAGAACAGCATCCCATGGTCATGGAACAGAAGACTTGATATTGTTAAGATGGCAATACTCCAAGTTAATACACAAATTCAATGCAACTTCTATCAAAATATCAGCATCCTTTTTTAGCAGAAATTGATAAGTTGGTCCTTACATTCATATATAAATGAAAAAGATTTAGAATAGCCAAAAGAATCTTGAAAAAGCAGAACAAAGTTGAAGGACTCATAC
>NW_011921698.1:0-2514 GCF_000151845.1 Pteropus vampyrus
GGCAAGCCAGGACCCATCCCCCGAGCCCACGGAGGGAAGGGGTCCCTGCCCGCACCCGGGATTTCACATTTTGGCCTCGGGGATCTGGGAAAGAACCCTTTGTGGTGTTTCAAGCCCCAGCTGGACGAGTGGCTCAGGTGTCCTCAGGCCCCTGGGCCACTGGGCGGGGAGAATGGGCTCTTCCCCTTTGCCTCCTTTGCGCGAAACTTTTGTGCGTCCTGTCTCTCCGAGCATCCACAAAAGCCCCGACCACGCGGGCCAGGGTCCAGGCCCCCCGAGTGGCCGCCACCCCGGCCCGCGCCCTCCCCGCCGGGCCGGCCAGCGCCAGCGTGCCGTCCCACACGGCCTTAGACCGGACGGGCCGGCAAGCCTGGCCAAAGGCCCCTCGCGGACGCTCGTGTGCCCGGCGCGGCCGCGGTTTGCTGTGTGTGCTTCAGGCCTGATTTCTAAAATCACGTGCTGCCGATCGCGTTGGGGGCGCCCGCGCCCCCCGCTCCGCCCCGCGAGGCTGGCGTTTGCCGCCATCGGCGTTTTCATTCTTTCTCTCTCAGTCTGGTTCTTCCTCCGCCTCTCCCTCGCCTTCTCCCTCTCCGGATACGTATAAATGCTATATAGGAAGATAAATAAACACGTACACACAAGTACACACGTATTCAACGTACACGCATGCAATGTTATTAACAGTACTCTATACGTTTACGTAAGTCGCATAATGTACACATTTTTCACAACCCGCTCTTCTTCTATCGTATAAGTTTGAGGCCCATCGTGCTGATAAATGTCGCTATAGTTCATGCATCTTAACTGCGGGCCCTGCCACAACCCACATCTCCAAGCTCCTCCCCGTTGGCGGCCGTTCACTCCGGCGCGCACCAAGATGTCGACGCCGGAAACATTCTGAGTGTTCGCTCCCTGTCTCTACACGCAGTTCCCTCGCTTAGATCCCCGAGAAGGATGCTACAAACTACAGAATGTGAGTATTTTCCATTTTACTGGCTAGTCCCAAATGGCTCTCCTGAGGGTTGTAACTGCTTACACGCCCCGCAGCAGAGAGCTCTCCCATGCCGTCAGACCCACAGGTACGGCTGAACGCCCGCCAGGTGTAGACAAAGCTCTGGGCTTCGGGACACAGCCACAGGCCAATGAGCTGCGCCGGGCAGCAGCGCTTGGCAAACACCAGCTGTCGGGGCCAGACTGGCTTCACGGCACACGATCTGGTGGCCTTGGGGGAGTCGTGTGACATCTATGGGCCTCGGTTTCCTCATCTACAGGTGCTAATAGAGTGGAAAAGATATAAGTAGATATAGTTATACACATGGACATAAATATACGGACCGGATGGGGGTAGAGGCAGAGGCAGAGGCAGAGGCAGAGGCAGAGGCAGAGATAGAGCGAGAGCGAGAGCGAGAGCGAGAGCGAGAGCGAGAGCGAGAGCGAGAGAGAGAGAGAGAGAGAGAGAGAGAGAGAGAGAGATGATAGATAGAAAGAGATAGAGAGCGATAGAGAGATAGAGACAGAGATGGGTAGAGATACACGGATAGAACCAGACGTAGACATAAATGCACGTAGGTGTAGCTAAGCTCAGCCCGAACAGCTCCCCCTTGCCTGTTTGTCCCGTGACTGTAACCACCCCGACACGGACAGTAACGGAGGTGACATGTGTACAGCGTGTCATTCAGCACCTGGCATAACATTCAGGCTGGTGACAGCCCTGGCTTCCCGTGTTAAGGCCCCACCCTGAAGGCCACAGGACCGCACCCGCACTGAACTACGTTGGGGGCACCGTGCCCCACCCCGGTGAGAGGCCGCAGAAATGACCGCATCCAGATTTGGGTGGGTGTGCGGTGACTTGGGGAAGGGGCTTGGGCTCCACTCCGGCTTGGACGCTGTTCGGGGCGGGTCACTCAGGGACAGGGCATCGTCGTCATTTTTTCTAGAAGGTGGAAACCGCAGTGACATCACAGCTGTGTTTGGTAAAGAAGAAGCCACCTCACTTCGCTCGGGGCGGGCGCTGTAGGGAGCGACGGGTCACACTGTGGTGTGCACATCTCTGTGCTCAGACACGGTCACCGGTGGTCTCACCGATGCCACTGTGCCAGGAAACCTCTCGTGATCAACAGGAGAAAGAACCAGGGAGCAGCCGACAGGACCAGGCCGGCCGCCGGCTGCCAGGGCCGCTGTCCCCACCCGCCAGGTGGCCTGTCCGGTGTGGGTCTGGGCAGCAGCTCTGGCCATCTCTTCCCTGCACCCCGCCTGCAGCTTCTCCCCTCGCCACTCAGGCCCTGCCCCTGGGCTGGGCTGTGTCCGCAGGCGAATCTCCACAGGGCAGGCTCCCGCCGTGGGCAATGCGCTGTGCCCCCTTCCCCTAAAGCCACGGGACCCCACAGAGGGCCAGAAAGCAAGGGCTCCCCAGGGGCTGTTCTCTAAGTCCGCCCAACATGGGGGACGCGGGGCAAGCCAAACCGGTCCGTCTGGCCAGCGCAGGCGCCCTGTGGACAGAACGGCCACCGACTG
>NW_011921699.1:0-2513 GCF_000151845.1 Pteropus vampyrus
AAAGCGGTCTGGGATCTTGCTGTGATAGTCCCGTGAACAGAGTAGATGGGGAATCCCACGCAGGTCGTTGGAAGCATCATTTATTCCATTTGTAGCTGGAAAATGTTTAACTTTTGACATGAATATCTGCAAAGAGACTATGTCCTTTACTATGTTTTCTTCACAACTGACATTTCAAACAAATCGTAGTTTTGATGGTCAGTTGTCCTAAAAGGGATAATTGAAGTACTCCTAAAAATAAAACTTTCGATTACACATTTTAGTCAGTCAGTATGAAACATGGATCACAGCTTTAAAGTCAAAGAGAGAGGAAGGGCATCTGATTTTGAATGTTCTCAGGTTCTAGATTCTATAGTTTCTAGCAATCTCCGTAAGGCATGAAAGGGATACTACTGCTTTTGCAAATTTAACAAAGCAGCCACTAATTTGAGCTTTTAGACGAGAGAATACTCAGAGAAAAGCATCACACTTCTGTCCCTTTTGCAAACCTAGATCCAGTTGATAAATTATTCAAGGTCCTCATCGAGCAGTGGTAGTTTTAAGCATGTAACTGTTGATAGAACCAATTAAATTCCTGAGACCTCAGTCATCTGGCATCAGATGACTGGGGTCTAGTGTCTGGGTGTAATTTTGGGGTCTGACTCAGGTCCTGGTTATCGTTTGGGGGTCTATCTCCAGATCCTGAGGGTGCAGTTTATAGTCCAGCTCTTGATCTGGTGTCTGGGTAATGGGGTCCGGTCAAGTTTGGCCGCGGGTCCAGCGTCCACGTCCAGGTTTCGGTTCTCGCTCTGGCTCCAGGGTCTGGTGTTTGGAATCTGGCGTCTAGGTCTCTTGTCTCAGTGTCAAGTCTCTGACATCTGGTCTTATGTTTCCCAGATCTGGGGTTTGTTTTTGGCCCTGGTGCACAGGTGTTTGTTTTTGGCTCCTGTTTATAGGGGTGTGGTTTTTTATTGGTTCCTGTGTTTGTCTTGTCTCTAGGGCCCTCGATCTGATGCTGAGTCCAGGTCCCTTGGTCTGGGGTGTACATCGTTGGTGTCCAGGATCCAGGGTCCAGTGTGGCTATGGCATCCCGTGTCTGTCAACCAATGGTCATTGTTTCCAATGCCAACAGGATCTCCAAGTCAGGGTGCATTAAAGATGGAGAATGTATTCATGGAAAACAGCTAATTTGTGATGCAGCATGGTTGTGACAACAGATCAGTTTTGGAGCAGTTTAGTATGTAGTGCTATAGGCTAATTATGAAGCATCGGGGCAAGGAGGGCTTACAGTGAGGATACTCTGGGGCCCGTTCTCTCTTCAGTTGGAAAGCTGTTCTCTGCTGCTCTACAAACTGTTGAATTTAGGAGCTCTGCTCAGTCTAGTCCTCAGAAGGCAGTTCGGTGCTGAAGGCAGGCAGGTCAGTGAAAGCTTCTCCTCGAAGGTTGGTTTGTATGAGAAATCTCTGTGTAAAGATAGATGCTAATTTTGTGTGTGTGTGTGTGTGTGTGTGTGTGTGTGTGTGTAAGCACCTTCAGCCACCAGGAACTCTTCTTAGGTATTTCTTTTTTCTGACCATATGTCCCTCATTCTGGCATGTGAGGGGCAATAGGCTCCCGGTGTCATGGTCGAGGAGAGGTAAATTTATTATCTCTGCTCTTCACATGCTGGATGGAACAGAGAGAGGTTTTGAGAAAAAGGGTTTAGACAGATCTGAATGTGATCTGTCCATCTCAGCTTTAGCCAGCATTTGGAGAGAAGAGGGAGAGACTGGGGAAGAAAGTAGTAGAGAATCGGGGAAAAAATCTGTCCCAGTACAACCAAGTGTGTGAAGGGAAGACCAGGTCTTCAGGGAAGGTCGGGAGGAGCATCCTGGGGGTGAAATCTCTATCCAGATTTTAGCCGATGTGTGAGGGCCAAAGCAGTGGCCTGGTAAAAGGGGCCAGGATAGATGGAGGCAACTTGTCCACCTGGTTCCAGCCAGTGTGTGAGAAGCAGAGTGCGTGCCCGGTGTGAATGCAAGAAATGTCTGAAGTTGTAGAGAATATTTATAGGAGTTAAATCGAGCAAACCGATATCAGCCAGGGAGCAAGATCTCAGGCTATGTTTTGAGGGAACATACGGAAGATCACACGTAGGTGGCGAAAAGAAAGGCGGTGATGGATTACAAGAGCTAATGAACGTGTCTGATACAGAGTGAATACTCTCTTCAAGGTATATTACAGTTTTAAAAAGTGTGTTTAGCTAGCTGCAGAGCAGCAGTGGACAGGGCTGGCTGAAAATGTGTCACTAAACTGATAGGTTTGGGCTTCGACTACCCACCAGGACCTGGCCCAGATAGGAATCAGATCTGATCGTCCTGTCGAGGTTACTTTTTTTAGAACCTTTTCTGTCGGAAACCAGCCGACCAAGTCAAACCAGGTCCCTGAACGGGGGAGTGGGGACTGAGAAAAAAGAGAAGACAGACAGGGTGCAGGAGGGAGAACAGATCTCACAACCGTCTCTCCGAGTTTATTTCTTATGCTCCTTTTTATAC
>NW_011921700.1:0-898 GCF_000151845.1 Pteropus vampyrus
TTCTTTTCTGCAATAAACGCGAACCTTGCCAAGCAGAATTATTTAGGGCCAGCGCAATTCAACGACTGCATCACAGAAACCCGCTGGCAGTGGAAGCCTGCGTCGCATTCGGAGTGTATCCAACGTTTCTTCTAACAAAGGCACTATCTTGAAGCACTTTCGCGGGCCGTTTTCCCCCTCCCATCGCCAGCTTTGTCTTCCCGGCGGGGTGAGGCTGAGACTTGGAGGAGCCCCAGCTGCGTTGCTGTGCGAACAAGCTCGGAGGAAGGGCCGGCGTGGGAAGCTCCACGAAGCTACGGCTGTGGTTTCCTGCAGACTGAGCGTGCCATTAGAGGAAGTTGGAGTGCTGCAGTTCAAAGAGATACCTGCAGCCTTAAAATCCGGGCGAGACTCGACCCCTGCGCATCGATTACTGTCGTACAAAGAAACTCAGGCGGCCAAGCCGGCGGTGGCCAGCGGCCTCTCGGTCTCCGCGGCTGGGCGCGGGGCAGCCAGGGTCCGCGTCCTAAGCGACCGCCACTTTGGGCTGCCGGGAGCCGCAGGCAGGCCTTCCCCGGCCCGGGCAACCGCGCGGGCCTCACGCTGCGCCTCTCACGCGAAGCCTCGGGCGCCGACCACCCCTCCTCCCTGGCCCCCGGCCCACCGGCCCACCGCCCCCTGCTGCCACCGCCGCAGCCGCCGACGTCGGCCCGCACCGCCCCCGCGCTCAGTGACTGGCTCGCGCCGGCCTCTAGCACGGCTGTTGGCGGTTGGGGTGAGCCGGCGGGAGGCCGCCCCGCCCCCGCCGCGGAGTCGCTGCGCGCAGCCTCTACCCCCCGCCCCCCGGCCGCCGGGGCGGTAAAAGATCTTGCCGCGGCGGCCTGTGAGGCAGTCACTCCCCTCCGCCCCAGCCCCCTTC
>NW_011921701.1:0-2512 GCF_000151845.1 Pteropus vampyrus
CTCAGAGCTGGTCCGCTGCCTGGGGGGACCCTGAGGCTGCTGTCGGTGACCTATTGCTGGCCGGGTGCCGACTCCTGTATAGCGACCTGAAACCTCTGGGTTCTGAGATGGGGTGTCTGGGGTCTTGCTTCAAACCCGGGGTCTCTGGGTACTGAACAGAACCTAGGCCACAATACGGGGAGGCGGGGGCACCCCCGGGGTCTCAGGCCTCTTGGATGACAAGGGACAACGTCCCATTGTGGCTCTGGAAGCCCCTGAGACCACCCTCTGATTCTGTAAATTATTATGCGTGTGATCTCCTCTCTGAGACTTTGTTGACTTATTTTTGAATGAGCATCCACGGACCCCCACCAACATGCCAAGAAAAAATGTGACCACCCATAAGTGACTGCTCTAATCTAAAAGTTTTCTATTCCAACTGAGAAAGCGGGAATGAACACAGTACTATGAAAGGAGTCCCGTGGCTTCTTGGATGAGCTGCAACACTGTCTCATTGTGGCTCTGGTACCCCCTGTGTCCACCCTCCGGGAAGGCGGATGTGCATCGAACGGGCTGCCTTCCCTACCTACCTGACGGCAACCAACATTTTTTCCTAAAAATCCACAATATATATATGTGAATATATATTCATATATATGCATATATATATATATATATATATATGCATATATATATATGCATATATATATATATATGGTAGCTCTGGCATTAAGTACTCAGTTCACGTCCATTTAGAGCCCAAAGTGCAGACTTTTGAGAAATTGCTCACTTGCGACAAATACACAGGCTTGTCAGGCCCTGGGGCTTTGTGGGCCATGTTCAGTACTCTGCGGGTAGTGGGTTCATACATTTGATGAGCTCTCAAGGTCCCATTGAGCTCCCTGGGATAGAAAATGGGTCTAATTCCTCTCTGTATCATTCTGCCGACTTCAGGACCACCCACAGGCAGTGTGCCCAGTGATTCTTTGGGTCGCCGTTCCATCGTCCTATGTGCCCATCCATACTTCTCGAGGAGGAACCCAAAATGACATCCTTCGCCAGTAGAAAGAGGTCAGTTTGGCAAACTTCAGACACCTGTTGGGCTGTATGTGACTCTGTGATCACGTGTATGAGAGTCAGTTTTCTGAATTTTGAATGAGTGTACATGAACCATGACGAGCAACTCAGGCACAAAGGTGAAGGAGAGGGAAGTCTCTGATCCAGTCCAGAGGTCTGATGTCTAATCGAAAAAGCAGGAAGGAAGAGAGGCCCCAGGACGGAGCCCCATGCCTCTTTGATGAGCTGGGACACTGTCTCGCTGTGGCTCTGGGAACCCCTGAGTCCACAATCCAGGAAGGCGGATGTGCTTGCAACGGCCGGCCTTCCCTAAAGACCTGAGGGCAACACAAACTTTTTTCCTAAAAATCCACGATATATATATGTGCATATATATTCATATATATGCATATATATATATGCATATATATATATGCATATATATATATATATGCATATATATGCATATATATATATATATACACATACATATATATAAATATATATGTATGTATATATATATATATGGTAGCTCTGGCATTAAGCACTCAGTTCACGTCCATTTTGAGCCCAAAGTGCAGACTTTTGAGAAATTGCTCACTTGCGGCACATACACAGGCTTTTCAGGCCCTGGGGCTTTGTGGCCTTGTTCAGTCCTCTGCGGGTAGTGGGTACATATGTTTGACAAGCTCTCAGGGTCCCATTGAGCACTTGGGACAGAAAATGGGTCTAATTCCTCTCTGTATCCTCCTGTAGACTTCAGGGCCACCCACAGGCAGTGTGCCCAGCGATGCTTTGGGCCGCCCTTCCATCGTCCCATGTGCCCCTCCATCCTTGTCGAGGAGGAAGCTAAAAGGCATCCTTCTCCTGGTAGAAAGAGGTCAGTTTGGCAAACTTCAGACACCTGTTGGGCTGTATGTGACTCTGTCACTTATTAGCTGTGTGGTCACGTGTATGAGAATCACTTTTCTGAATTTTGAATGCATGTACAGAAACCATGAGGAGCAGCCCAGGGAGAAAGGTGAAGGACAGGGAGGTGTCTGCTCCAGTCCAGAGCTCTGATATCAAATTGAAGAAGCAGGAAGGAAGAGAGGCCCCAGGACGGAGCCCCATGCCTCTTTGATGAGCTGGGACACTGTCTCGCTGTGGCTCTGGGAACCCCTGAGTCCACAATCCAGGAAGGCGGATGTGCTTGCAACGGCCTGCCTTCCCTAAAGACCTGAGGGCAACACAAACTTTTTTCCTAAAAATCCACGATATATATATGTGCATATATATTCATATATATGCATATATATATATATGCATATATATATGCATATATATATATATATATACATACATATATATAAATATATATGTATGTATATATATATATATATGGTAGCTCTGGCATTAAGCACTCAGTTCACGTCCATTTTGAGCCCAAAGTGCAGACTTTTGAGAAATTGCTCACTTGCGGCAAATACACAGGTTC
>NW_011921702.1:0-677 GCF_000151845.1 Pteropus vampyrus
GAGAGAGAGAGAGAGAGAGAGAGAGAGAGGAGAGAGAAGGGAAGCGGAGGGGAGGGGAGGGAGGGAGAGAGAGAGAGTGAGCAGAGGAGAGAGGGAAGGAGGGAGGAAGGGAGAGGGAGAGAGAGAGAGAGGAGAGATTAATGTGAAACTAGAAATGATATGGGGGAGAAAATGACAATCTTCTTTGACATTTAATCAAGTAAGATGTTTTTCACCCAGCCACTTATAGTTGGATATACCAACTTTTTAGAATATATATAGAAATATAAACATACTTATACCAGTTGTACAGAACTCACCTTTAACAGTAAAATAAGACATTATGGAATGTGTATGAGACACTTCTTCAGAGTCTGTGATAGAAACCTGTCAGTTTTCACCTTATAGCTTGTAAAACTTGACTTTGTTTATTTTAATAATAGCTTATTATCCACAAATCTTGAGGATGCTCAGCCATCATCATACACTGAAGGAAATTTTTAGTTAAGTGCCTTCATTCAGAATGACAGTTCCTAAATATTTCAGCCCTGCTCAGGTGAGGATATGAAGTTATTCTCCTCACAGTCTCAACTCAGTGCATCACCTTAGACAAACATTACAATTTATTAGGTGCCAGGGGCAGGGTCCACATTTAGTTTTACTGTCCTAAAGCTGTTATCAATAATATACTCCCCATC
>NW_011921703.1:0-2511 GCF_000151845.1 Pteropus vampyrus
GGTAAAAAAAAAAAAAAAAAAATGGCAATCTCTCTAGAAATCGTGAATACTAAAAAGATAATCTAATTTGTGGGAAAATAAATGAATTGCAACTGTTGTTCTACCCTCTGTCTACCATTCAGTGAATTTACTACTTCACTGACTACCTCTGGGAAAAAATGACAGCAGACTAAAAAGTGCCGCGTCCTCTTTCTACCCTACTGCGTGACAAGGTCCGGAGATGGGGACAGAGGCTTCAAGGAATGCATCGTCAAGAACGAGGACGTGGCATGTGTTTAGGGATAATTGGTTTCTTAGAAATGATCCTATTAAGAGGGGGAATTTGGGTAGCACAAATTTTAGTAAGTGTAAACGCTATACAAATGGATTTCCTCAAAATTGGCTCTGAGGAAAACATAGTAAATTCCCCGCGTATGGAGTCAGCTCTAGTCACCCTGACGTGTCCAGAATGCATAAACCCTTTATTTGAACAATTATTAAGGGAAATTCCTTTTGATGCGCCTCTTAAAGATATTATGAATAAATTATAACAAGCTGAATTACTAGAACCAGTTTATACTCCTGTTCCCACGCAGTTAGTAGAAAAATTAGTAAGGATAAGAAATTTACTCATAAGCCTGTGCCTACTATAGAAGGGCCTCCTTTTGTGGCCTAGTGGATAAATAGAAAACTCTGGTATCCACCTAGGGGGGCTAATAGTATGAAAAGATTACCTGATCTTCCTTTGCCTTATTCAGAAGCTTATAATAAAGATAGTATACATGTAGTGAATAAAGATAGAATTCATGTGCCTTATAGTAGTTTAAGTTTCATAGAAAGGCTGGCTAGGTCGGGATCTCCTTGGTGCTTAAAAACAAAGGAACAGAAACTTAGCTTATGAAAGCAGCTTTGTAAAACTGATTTTTATAAATATTTTCCTCATTACTGCACCAAGGAAACTTTTGAACAGCTATGAGAAAGGTTCAGCTTGAACTTTAGATATAGCATAAATCAAATAGCATTTAAAAGATTTCTTCAGGCAGAAAGAAGAACAATGTCTGCCCACAAGCCAATACTTGCTGTTATGAATACATCTATCTATCACCTTTACTTAAATCAAACTGTATCTTACGTAATAGATATAATAATTAAAAGTTTAGATTGTTCCATCAGGTAGTTCTGTTCTAATGATTGAGAGAAAAATGTACTAGTTAATCATGAACATTAATAATAATATACTCTATAAGATTTTCTGCTCCGCCTAACCACAGAAATTTAACTCCCTGCTCCCTTAACAACAAAGTATAATCAAATGCCAAAATAAAAAGTATAAAAGTTGTACTCAAATCACAATAAAACGGAACAGTGTCACACCGCCTCTGAGCTGTGTAGTCGACTGTCTCCCGCGCCGACGCCTTGCCCACCTTCGGGGCCCCCTGGATCCTGTCGTGGCTGGACCGTGGCATCCCTCCATTGAATTGTCCAGGTAATCTGCTTAAGAAAGAAAGGGCCTAGTTCCTGCAATCAATTAGGTGAGGGCCTCAGAGCCTACGGGTCTGGACATTTCTTCTCTTGGTGGCCTCTGGTTCTTACTCCCGATTTGTTTTTCACTAACCGCTAGTCCAATTGTCTTCCCAAAGGTTTTGGTGACAGAGGCGATTTTTCCTTCAGCTGTTTTTCCTTCGGCTAGTCAGGCTTTTACTTCCTAAATCACATATTAAGCTTTTACTACATTTATTAGAAGAAAGGGATTTAGGTTGCCACTATGGGTCCCAATGCTGCTTCTGTGAGAAATCACCTATCCCTGGAAATATAAAACATTGTTGGTTAACCAATCCAGATGTTTTTTGCTTTCTTAAACACTTAATTTGCAATCTTTCCCTTGAAGTGCCTAGACTCCAGTTTTACATTACTCAGTTGCTAGGAACTTCTTGTTTTAAGTTCTGTTCTCCTTCTCTCAAGTCTCTTACTACCCTCTTTTCCTTTTTGAATGGAAAGATTATCAGTCAAAGAATCTACATTCTGTTCATTTGAAAAATACTCCTGTGTCTACATAGTGCCCTAACTAAGCATGGAATCTTCAACAAAGCATCCCAAAAGACTCTCCATTGGGATATCTCTTAAAATTGGAACCGATTCAAATTAGACAGTCTTAAAAAGAAAATAATCATATTTGTCTGCAACTCTGTTTGGCCACAATGTTTGCTTGGGGACCAAGAAGTTTGGCCTATAAATGGGTTCTAAACTATAATACTATCCTACAATTAGATCTTCTTTGCAAAAGACAGGAAAAGGGGAAAGAAATCTCCTATGTATAGGCTTTTAGGTCCCTTTACCAAGATCCAGACCTCTGAACAGTTGTAGAATGTGCCTAGCCCATATTAAGACTAAATCAATGGGAGGCCTTCAAGACCCAGACTTATTAGATGACTCAATAATAGGAATCTTTCCCCAAAGACTCCCAAATAATCAGGAGTTATCTCCTCCTTTCTCACCCTCACAATCTGAAGGGAGACCAAGTTCTTCAGGGAT
>NW_011921704.1:0-2511 GCF_000151845.1 Pteropus vampyrus
CACGATATCTTCCATGTAAAAGGCCTCAATAGGTGGTATCAGGGGCGAGTCCAGTCGACTTGAGTCAGAAGACAGGAATGTCCTGGCAGAGGGTTTAGGGAGTTTTAGTAAAGGGGGCATCAGAATGAAAAGGAGTTCTGCGAGGGGAGCGGACAGCAGTTCTGTGATGAGGACAGTATATACCAGGTACTCGGTTTGGAGTGATGGCAGGTGCTGGAGACGTGGGCATTGGAAGGACCTCGAGACTTAGACAAAATGGCTCTTTCAAAGGCATTTCTTGGTTTAGGACTTTAGACGTCCAGGAAGCTGTGAGAAGGTAAAAGAGCTTTGCGTTGTCTAAGTGCCGAGCGTGGATAGACTGGAAGCATCTGTGAGCCTAAGCCCCGATGAGGCCTTGAGGACACATATCTGATGATGATGAGGCTCTCCTTGCGGTTCCGTCACATGAGGAATGAGGGCCTGGGGCACAGAGCAGTGGAAAGGGGCTTCTGGTTCTGCCCCGGCAGAGAGGGTATATCCATCTGGTGTTCAGATGACAACACAAGGGATGCAGGGCCCCGGGTCCAGATGGCTTGTTGGATGTTCAGGGAGAGACATAAGTCCAAGTCTGCAGAGATCTTACAGACGGACCACAGGTACCAGGCCAACATGATTTGACGACGGGGTATGCTCTCGGGTGAAGGAGCAGTTCCCAGCTCACAAGAGATTTCTGCCGGGCGAAAGAGTGCGCTCCAACCCACAAGAGAATTCTACCGTTGTTACGTGTTCACCACCCCGCACCATCAGAACTCAAGGGCTTTGTCAGGGAATCCGTGTCTTTCCAAAGCTCCTTAACCCCTGTTTGGTGGTAAGTGAGGGGAGGACTAGGTGTGAGACAGCCAAAGACGGGTAGAGGGGATCAGGCAGAGCATGACTGTGACAAGAGGTGAGCCAAGACCTTCCTGCACATTGACCCCTTTCGATCCCTCGGTTGAGATGTAGGAGCCCGGGTGGCTTCCTGAGACGAGGCCCTGGTTTCCATTTGACATACTCATGGACCTCAGATCAGTGCTGTCTCTCCTTGGTGATTTGCAAGCACCAAGTGAGACAATGAGTATGTACATGGTTTCTAAGTCACATAGCTCCACAATAGGTACGCCTGTTACAACCGTCCAGTTGTTGTTTTTGGTCCTATACCTTGGGCTCTCCTCGATGGAAACAGACTCAAGGGGCCAGGGCCCCCCAAGGTGCCAAGTAGTACGGACCTGTGCCTTGCCCTTTACTTGTTGGGCCTGATCGGTGCTCCCTCACCAAGCTGTTTAGAAAACATAATGCAAAGATTACAAGTATTCATGGAGGGAAGGGTTAGTCATGCAATTGTTTTTTCAACAGGAAGGACTCCTCCCCTTCTCCATCTTTGTTCTGAGACTTGCCTACTTGACCCTTCATCACCTACCTCCTGCCTGTGTCCTACATGCTCCCACCATAGGCGCTAGTCGGTTGATGTCCATCTTCTTAGAGGCCTTAGAGGGAGGAGGCTGGTCGACCCGGGCCGGAGATTACAGTGATGACATGGAGGAATGCCAGAAAGGGACTTCGAACAGGAGCTCGGGGTTCTCTGATGCCAAGTCCCATGTCCTTGGGTATGGAGATGTTCGCTCGAGTAGAAGGGGACTATCTCTAAAGACAGAGAAGCTCCAGGGTTGACCAAGTCATGCTCTTGGGCCTTGATCTGGCCGGAAATGTTCCGAGGAGTGAGGGCTGAGAGGAGGAAGATGATTATGTCACTGGTCCCGAGTATCCACAGGTGGGGGCAGTGAGCCATTGGAAGATGTCGTGAGGATTGATACAGGTCGCATACTTGAAACAGAGGTGCGGCTGGGGCAATTGGGCAACAGGACCTGGTCATCACTTGTTTAGTCCCTCGACTGACCGTTTACAGCAGGGTGAGGATAGAAACTTCTAGCAGACGCACGCTCCAAGACCAGCACTGACCTCACTGGGCTCCGGAACAGAGACCCAGAACCCGCCAGTGGGAGCATAGATCTGGTTGAACAGGCCCCCGAGTCCTGTCACTGGGATTTCCGTGCCTTTGCTCCTGCAAGAGGGCGTGTCTAAGGCAGCAGCGTGCTTCGGCCAGTTCGCAGGGGTCTTGGGCTGGTCCTTGTTTTTCCTGAGCCACCACTTTTGGTGCCTGAGACACCATCTGCTGTGTATTTTAGGAAAACTAGGGAATGAGAGGGAGTTACTTCCCGAAACGGTGGAGCTCAGTTTCTTTGGACTCTAGACAGCAGTGTTGAGTCATGAAAGAGCCTCTTGCCCCGCCCTTCGTGTTTGAAAAACACTGGAGGAGTCCTTTCTAAAGGGACCCTCAGCTTATTTCTTGTGTAGCTCCCTGAGTTAGAGTAACCATGGGGTGACTGACTCCAAAGTAAAGTCCCTGCTGAAAACATTGTGCCTTGGGTCCTTCGCATCTTCTATTTCTGCTTTTTCGAATGTTCTTGTCATGGGTTTTCAGCTAGTAGTTTTAGG
>NW_011921705.1:0-2508 GCF_000151845.1 Pteropus vampyrus
GGTTCCACAAATCAGCTCGGAAATAACAATCAGATAGAGAAGGTTAGGAAAGACCCAAACCAGACCCGCAATATCGTTTTCCACAGTGGCATACTCGATAACTATATGTACACAAAAGTACTCTAGAATCAGAGAGCATAAACATGGTTTTTATTTTTAAAATACTTCCAAATCTCGTGAGAAATAAAAGAGTATTTTAAAGAAACCATGGTGTTTGGGGACAAAGCAGAGATCAGAATTTTGATTTTTTTCCTGACTGAGCCGGTGCAATATATTGTTTTTTTAGCATCTCAGCATTTAGTGGTGAGAGTAAGAATAGACATATAGGCATTGTCCTAGGTCCTTTAGAGATTAGATCGCAATTAATCTTTACAAAAACCCTACGAGGTAAGTAATAGTAATATTGCCTCCACTCGTCAGATGAGAAAAATGGGGCGCATGAAGTTAACTGACAGATGCACGCGCATAGCCTTTGCGTTGCAGAGCAGGGGGGAAAATGTGGTCAGTCTCACTGTGGATGTTGAGTTCAGAACTGTAACACTCTCCCTCTCAGCCATGTCGGTTGATATATTCAGTTTAATTCAATGTTGGGAGAGAGAGAGAGAGAGAGAGAGAGAGAGAGAGAGAGAGAGAGAAAGAGAGAGAGAATGAGAGAGAGAGAGAGAGAAAGATGGGGGGCTGACAGTCTCCATCAACCCCTCCTTCAGCTTGACATCTCTGTCTCCTCCCCTGGCCCACTGGCTTGGTTCTGTCTAGGTTCAGAGGCTGGACCAAGTACACCCCGAGGAGCTTGGCACAAAGTATCTGGGTCTCTCAGCTTCAAGGAAGGCTCAAGGTCCCACTAGGACATGCCTGGACTATAGGCAAAGGAAAGCAGAGACCCCCATGGCTTCGTGAGGCAGCCAGTGCATGCAGCAGGAACGAGGACTAAGGCTTAGTCCTAGCAATATTCCAAGGAGCAGCGGGAAAGATGGAAAGCTAGGGGCAGTGCCATGGTGAGGTGACGTGGGCTTCAAACAGTATGTACAAGTGTGTACAGGTGCACGCGTCCACAAGAGGTAGGGGAGGGAGGGTGGTGATTTTTATCCTTGCCCTTCTTAGAGCTGATCCAATTCAAACTCTGATTGCCCAATCCCGCTCCACAGTAGCCCAAGGACAGGTCCCAGCCCCCAAGGGCCGAAGTTCTATCCTACCTGTGACATTTCTGAAGAAGATGCTGATGGTGAGGTTCTCTGGGGCATCTGGAATAGAAAGATATGGCCCCACTTCAGAGGTGAGGAGCAAGTTGGAAATGGACCCCATAGCCAAGGAGAGGCAGTAGGAGCAGGGTGGGTGGGGGTGCTGGCCCACTCCCACTTCCCCCGAGACTCAAATGCATACACAAATCAGCTCAGCGCACGCACGCGCGCACGCACACACACACACACCCCACCCCAAACCCACTGCCCCCAGGGACCAGCCACCCCTCCAAACTCACAAGAGACATTGAGCCTGATGATTCTCTCTCTGATCACCCGATCTTGGCGTTTCACCTGACAGCTGAGGTTAGTGCCGTGGTCCCTGGGCCTCGGGGTGAGGGTGAGCACGGAGGACGCGAGGAGGGTCTGGGGCTTCAGAGAGCCCAGAGCGGCCCCCGCCCAGGAGAAGCTGAGACTCCTCCCTCCACAGTACCCTGGCAGGCTGCAGGTCAGGCGCGTGGGGCGGCCGGACTCCAGGCCCTCCGGTACGTGGATATCAGGCTTCTCTGTCAGGACTGAAGAGCAGACAGGGAGGTGCCTGGGACCCAGGGGGCAAGGACCCAAGCCTCAGGGCCGAAGCTCACCCCAGGTCCCGCGTCTCTTCCCATCATTCCTGCCCCAAGGCCTGGACAGCAGCTGTTCCAGTGTCCTGTCCCTGTTCTGACACGGGGTCCCACATTCCAGGTCCTCTCCTGGGCCCCTGCTGTACCTGTCACCTTCAAATTAAGCGTCTCATCAAGGTAATTATGTTTCACAAAATATCCTCTCTCCACTCGGAAGAAGTAGTTTCCTGCGTCACTCTTCCTGGCGTCTCTGATGCCCAGAGAACAGTTGTTGGTCATGGGGTCCTCGAGGAGGTAGAATCGGCCCTGGGTCTCCACGGATACTGCTTTGGTTCGGTCGTTCGTGGCCACAAGACTGTTGCGGTGTGTGTTGGGCCCCTTCCAGTACCAGTACACGTAGAGTTCGGCAGGGTTATACCACAAACTCCAGGAGTAGGAGAAGGAGCAGGGCACGACGACGCACAGACCCTCCTGCACTCTCACTGACTTCTGCACTCGGAGCTTGAACCCAGAATTGTCCTGAAGGGACCCTGTGGGGACACAGAGGTTCTGCTGCAGCTCCGGCCCCTCCCCCGTCTGTGCCCGGGCCTCCCTCTCGCCCCACTCACCTCCCCACAGCAGGGGCAGCAGCAGCAGGGGCACCATGTCTGCGTCCGACAGCGTAGAGCCTGGGTCCAGGTCCCTGTGTCAAGGAAGGAAACGTGTGA
>NW_011921706.1:0-2507 GCF_000151845.1 Pteropus vampyrus
GGCAGAGAATGGTGTTGTGTGCTCATGGATGATATCACTCATGGAACTAGCAGCCCACACGGAGCCAAGTGTTCTACATCAGACCACTTCCACATTGAGACACAGCACTTCTCCCTTACTGGGATTGCATGTTTGTAAATGGAATTGTCTTCCCCGTCTGCAGTACTACCCACCGGCTTACAGTGTTATTGTCACGGGATCCTGGATAGCATTGCTTTGGACCTAGGGGCCCATTTTATGAAGAACAAGGTCAACATTAGGTACATGACCGTGGATCTACTTGTCGTACCATCCATCACATGACAGAGAAAGTGCTGGCCTGATAAACACTTGGAATGATCTCTTAGATGTGCAGCAAAGACATCAGCTTAGAGATGACAACCTGTGGGTTGAGATGTGGTCTTCTGGATGTGGTATATACCTTGGTCCAATGGCCATTATATGGTTGACATATACATAGGACCACTTATATCCACAAAAGGTAGTAAGCATGGGTTCAGAAAGTGATGTGTAGAAATAGGAGTGACCCTCTCATGTTAACCCCCCTGTAACGTACATGGAAATCCATGCTTCCCATTTCACCGTGGCTTTAGCGCTCCTGAATTGAAGGTTTTAGTCCTCTGTCAGGGGACATAGTCTAGTTTTCAACTATCATCTGGCCAGTTTGGACTCCTCGAATGTAAATATTGTTTGGTGAGAAGTAATGACTGTGGAGAGTAGAGAGCAGGGAGAAGTACGTCTGGAACTCAGGGTTTCACTGGGCCGTCTCAGGGTGTGTCCACGCCCAGCGACAGCCATAACTGAGCAGCGACAGCACCAGAGCTTGCCGAGCGTATAGTAACCCGAAGCCCAGACCCCTACTTCTTTGGATGTAAAGGTAAGTGCCTTTGAGCAGGAACACAAGACCACATCCTGCATCTGAGTCTGTCCACATCAGCTATGTGACAGTGCACAAAAAAATGTTTTGTTTGTTTTTTCTAAAAAAATGGAGATAATTATTGTGGGAATGATTTCGATGTTCAGAATCGATAATACATGTAAGTATGCAATATGTATTTAAATTCCTACATCAGGAATTCTTTACAATAAATCAAACACAGTATGGATGAATTATGGTATAGAATTTATTAAGAAACACATAGGGAGATACCTGCATCTACAAAGAAATGTCTAAATGATCCTAGAAGAAAAAGTCTGATACAAGAACCATGAGTGCAGTGAAAATAAAATATGATTATGAAGATGATTTATCAGTTGCAAAAGCTATTACATAGTTATGATGTTTGTTTGACTAAATTACTTAAAGAGACTGGGTGATCCTCACATCAAAGTCGAAGCCAAGACAATAAGTACAGATGGAGGATGTGCGAAGCTGGCACATGGTCCATATACACAGGAGGAAGAAATGGGGGAAGTCCTCTGCACTCAAGCAAGCCGATTCAGATGCTTTCATCAGGCAAATGAGTCACAGAAATAATGGAAAACAGTGCTGGTTCTCCACAGTCTAGGATGTAAATTTGTTTCCAAAATGGCAAGTCAGAAGGTGTTGTGCACAGATGGAAGTTCTCTGACAAGGTGATCAGCAGCAGCAAGGCTGGCAGCAGCTGGACACACAGCAAGGGCGGCAGCAGCTGGACACACAGCAAGGGCGACAGCAAGGCTGGCAGCAGCTGGACCCACAGCCGCTGGACCCATAGCCGCTGGACCCATAGCCGCTGGACCCACAGCAAGTGGGCTGACAGCAGGTGGTCCTACAGCAGGTGGTCTGACAGCAGGTTGGACGGCAGCAAGGCTGGCAGCAGCTGGACACACAGCAAGGGCGACAGCAAGGCTGGCAGCAGCTGGACACACAGCAAGGGCGGCAGCAAGGCTGACAGCAGCTGGATCCACAGCCGCTGGACCCACAGCAAGTGGGCCGACAGCAGGTGGTCCTGCAGCAGGTGGTCTGACAGCAGGTTGGGGGGCAGCAAGGCTGGCAGCAGCTGGACACACAGCAAGGGCGACAGCAAGGCTGGCAGCAGCTGGACACACAGCAAGGGCGGCAGCAAGGCTGACAGCAGCTGGACCCACAGCCGCTGGACCCACAGCAAGTGGTCCGGCAGCAGGTGGTCCTGCAGCAGGTAGGCTGGCAGCAAGGGGAGCAGCACATGGTGTCAGGGGTGGAAGGTGAGTTTCTGTTCAGAGGTGAGTTTCTCAGATTTGGTGACCCCTTCTGTTCTGGGGCTTTTATACTCTGGACCCCAAATGTTGGGACCAATAAGGAGGACTTTCCTTGTTGTTATTTATGTTGTTTTTGTAATCACCGGGAAATTGTCAAGGAGGAAGTTGTTCCCTTTGTGTTCTGAGGCTTCTGTAAATTACTGTTTGATATTTCCCTTAATTGAGAACAGTATTCACAACCGTGTCCAGAAATGAGACAGTCAGGAATCATCTCAGCAGCATCTCTGGTCATGTGACAGTTCCTGCTGCCTTAGCGAAGGTCCGAGCAGTTATCTCTTCTCAGTTTT
>NW_011921707.1:0-1210 GCF_000151845.1 Pteropus vampyrus
GAAAATACCCATTTTGCCATCATTTGTGAGACAATGAAATATGAAGATTATGCTTTGAATTATCATGGAGAAGTTCTACTCAACACATGTAAAAGAAATTTCTTAAGGTGCAAAAAATATAAAATGAGATTAACACTTGACTCCTCACAAAAAAATGAAGAGCACTGTAAATGGTAAGTATGTAGGCAAAAATATATTTTTTCTTTCATTTCTTCATAGTATATATGACTGATTATGACCAAAATTGAATCATTTTATTGTGAGGTATAAAATGCGTGTATATTTATATACATGTAAAAACTATTGAATGAAAGATGTAGAAGAGGTTAAATAGACCTATAGAGCACGAAAGTTTTAAATTTTCCATAAACTGGTAAATATTAACTCTAAAGGAAATATGAAAAATTTGGAATGCTTATTATAATCTAAATAAACCACTAAAATAGTAGCGCAAAGACATATAGCTAACTACTAACAAAGAAGTCAAAATTTAATTCTAAAAATAAAAAAAAAGTCTAATCCAAAGAGGACAAGAAATGAGGAACATAGAAAAAGAAAATAGAGGGATAAACAGAATATCAATAATAAAATGGTAGACCAAAAGCCAAGCAGATTTAAAATTATGTAATAATAAAGACAGAAATTGAATAATTTATCAAAAGCGGGGTCTAGATCTGTACTGTTTAAAGAGAGGCACTTTATATACAGAGATCGAAGTTATGCAGATGTAAGCCAAGGAATACCAAAAATTGCTGGCAACCATTTAAGAGATAGGGCAGAGAATATGGCCAGCCGACACCTTGATTTGGACTTGTGTAACTGTTTAAGAATACATTTCTGTTGTTTTAAGCTAGCCAGTTTGTAGGAGTTCATTATAGTGGTCCTAGGAAATTAATACATCATTAAGATCAAAAATAAGACAAGATTGTCCATTCTCACCAATTTTACTTAACACAGTACTCAAAGTTCTTGGCAGAACATTTAAGCAAGGAAATAGTAAATAAAAAGCATTCAATTTGGGAAGGAAGAAATGAAACTGCTTCTAATTTTATGCAATATAATCCTAAAAATTTTAAAAACAATTTGCAAAAAAAAAAAAAAAAGACATTAGAACTAATAAGTGAATCCAGCAAATTTGTGGGCTATAAAAATCAATACATAAATATAAGTTTTATTTTCATACGCTAGCAGTGAACAATTTGAAAAGGAA
>NW_011921708.1:0-2506 GCF_000151845.1 Pteropus vampyrus
CCAAAAGCTAGCAGGATAAAAATCAAGTAAAAACTAAACATACAATAAAAAACAAAATATATGTGGGTCTAATTCCTCATTTGACCCAGAGCTGCTAGTTGCTACATTTTGTTTATATCATCTCATTTCGTTACTCAACACCTCATTAATGAAGCATTTCCGATAGTTTTCAAATATCTCCTTGTAAACTGGCTCTTTCATAGACATTCTGGAACATCTTTATAGTAAGTGGAGTGTGAAGGAAAATTCACTGTGAACTGATTACAATCTCTTATCTGCCGATATCATGCTGTTTAGTCTATCTATAATTTCTGCTGTTTAAAATAAACATATCCTTTAAAGGCAGATTAAATCTCACCTTAATCTAGAGGTTGAAAAAAGAAACATCAAAACATTCTATAAGTCCCTTCCCTTTGTTTGCACTGCATTCCATCTACGACTTTCTCTTACCATCTTCTCTCTACCCCTCAGCCTCCTCCACCCACAATTACCAAAATGAATATCAATGTTTTGGTTAAGAAGCTGGACATAAGTCAAAAGCATGTGGCTGACTACCTGCTCTGCCACTTACTCACCAAATATCCAGGATAAATTACTTAGTCTCTTTGCATCTCAATATCCTTATTGGTAAAATGGACTTGATAATTGCCGCGTCCTCTTTCTACCCTACTGCGTGACAAGGTCCGGAGATGGGGACAGAGGCTTCAAGGAATGCATCGTCAAGAACGAGGACGTGGCATGTGTTTAGGGATAATTGGTTTCTTAGAAATGATCCTATTAAGAGGGGGAATTTGGGTAGCACAAATTTTAGTAAGTGTAAACGCTATACAAATGGATTTCCTCAAAATTGGCTCTGAGGAAAACATAGTAAATTCCCCGCGTATGGAATCAGCTCTAGTCACCCTGATGTGTCCAGAATGCGTAAACCCTTTATTTGAACAATTATTAAGGGAAATTCCTTTTGATGCGCCTCTTAAAGATATTATGAATAAATTATAACAAGCTGAATACTAGAACCAGTTTATACTCCTGTTCCCACGCAGTTAGTAGAAAAATTAGTAAGGATAAGAAATTTACTCATAAGCCTGTGCCTACTATAGAAGGGCCTCCTTTTGTGGCCTAGTGGATAAATAGAAAACTCTGGTATCCACCTAGGGGGGCTAATAGTATGAAAAGATTACCTGATCTTCCTTTGCCTTATTCAGAAGCTTATAATAAAGATAGTATACATGTAGTGAATAAAGATAGAATTCATGTGCCTTATAGTAGTTTAAGTTTCATAGAAAGGCTGACTAGGTTGGGATCTCCTTGGTGCTTAAAAACAAAGGAACAGAAACTTAGCTTATGAAAGCAGCTTTGTAAAACTGATTTTTATAAATATTTTCCTCATTACTGCACCAAGGAAACTTTTGAACAGCTATGAGAAAGGTTCAGCTTGAACTTTAGATATAGCATAAATCAAATAGCATTTAAAAGATTTCTTCAGGCAGAAAGAAGAACAATGTCTGCCCACAAGCCAATACTTGCTGTTATGAATACATCTATCTATCACCTTTACTTATATCAAACTGTATCTTACGTAATAGATATAATAATTAAAAGTTTAGATTGTTCCATCAGGTAGTTCTGTTCTAATGATTGAGAGAATAATGTACTAGTTAATCATGAACATTGATAATAATATACTCTATAAGATTTTCTGCTCCGCCTAACCACAGAAATTTAACTCCCTGTTACCTTAACAACAAAGTATAATCAAATGCCAAATAAAAAGTATAAAAGTTGTACTCAAATCACAATAAAACGGAACAGTGTCACACCGCCTCTGAGCTGTGTAGTCGACTGTCTCCCGCGCCGACGCCTTGCCCACCTTCGGGGCCCCCTGGATCCTGTCGTGGCTGGACCGCGGCAGATAATAATAGAATCTACCTTCGGGAAGGATTGAATGGAATAACAAATCACAGTTCGCTCTATCATAAATAGTATATATTAGCAAGGAGCGCCCATTTCATCATGATATAGTTGTAATTCTCAGGGAATTCTCCCTAAATTTGAGTTAAAATATTACCCATTGGTCCCAGTGCCACTTCTTAAAACCTAAGCAATCAAATTTCTTCTTAAATGTAATTTGAGTGAAAAAGAACAATTTGATTTATTTGAAGAGAGGATTTTCTATCACCTCCTTTATTATATAAATGATACTGTATTTCTACTCCTGGGATCACATCTGCCAGAAGAAATAATGGGTGGATCATATTAATGATTCATATTGAGCTCACAATTACACTAAATTTCTAAACCTTGATTTTTATATCCAAACATAGAAGCCTCACATTTTATTCCTCCAAAGCCTCAGTGAAAAAAATAACATAATTTCCGAAAAAAAAAATGGCGAACAATCTCTAAATATAAATTATCTGTCCATGGTCGGTTGAAAGGAAAACTAAAACTACCATCTTCAGGTAGGTCTTGGTTTTAAAAAATTACCTGTTTCTTCCTTTTTTTA
>NW_011921709.1:0-1014 GCF_000151845.1 Pteropus vampyrus
TAAGCCCAAAGTTAGTAGAAGGAAATAAAGATCAGAGTGGCTATAGATGAAATAGAGATAAAAACCTGGTTTTTAAAAGAGATAAGCAAAATAAACGTTTAACTAGACTTAACAAGAATGCAAATAAAATTACAAATTAAGAGGAGACATTACAACTGATACCACACAAACACAAAGAAAAGATCATAAGTGACTACTGCGAACAATTATATGCCAAAAAATGGACAACCTAAACAAAATGGTAAATTCCTAGAAAAATACATTCTACCAAAACTGAATCATTAAGAAATGGAAAACCTGAACAGACAAATTATTATTAAGAAGGTTAAACCAGTAATCAAAAATCTCCCAACAAAGAAAAGTTCAGGACTAGATGGCTTTACTGGTGAATTCTACCAAACTTTTAAAGAGGAACGAATACCAATTCTTCTCAAACTCTTCCGGAAACATACACACACACACACACACACACACACACACACACACACACACACACACAGAAGGGAATACTTTAAAACTCATTTTATGAGTTTATGAGACCAGAATTATCCTGATGCCAAGCCAGAAAAGAAAACTACAAGAAAAGATAATTACAGGCCAATATCCTTGAACATAGGTGCAAAATCCTCAACCAATTATTAGCAAATCAAATTCAATGACACATTAAAAAGATCATATATCATGATCAAGTGGCATTTATTGCAGAGATAGTTCAACATCCACAAAACAATGTGATACACTACAATAACAAAATGAAGGATAAAAACCATATGATCATCTCAATAGATGCAGAAAAAGCATTTGACAAAATTAAACATTCATTCATATAAAAACTCTCAGTAAACTGGGTATAGAGACAACATCCCTCAATAAAGACCATACATGACAAGTGCATAGCTAACATCATCCTCAATGGTGAAAAGATGATAGCTTTTCCTCTATAGATCCGGGGCAAGATAAGGATGCCCGCTCTTGCCATTTTTATCAAAAAAAGTACTGGAAGTCCTAGTACAG
>NW_011921710.1:0-2503 GCF_000151845.1 Pteropus vampyrus
GAATATCAGCTGATTTCTCAACAGAACAATTGTAGGCCACTATTAGGATTGGCACGAAATATTCAAAGTGATGAAAAGCAAGGACCTACAATGAAGACCACTCTACCCAGCAAAGCTATCAATTAAAATTGAAGGTGAAGAGCTTCCCAGACAGAAAAAAAAAACAAAAGAAATTCATCAGTACCAAGCCAGTATTACAAGAAATGTTAAAGGAACTTCTTTTAGAAGAAGAAACTGGGGGGGTGGGGGGTGGGGTAAAATAAAACATAAATGTGAATAATAAAATGGCAATAACTATGAACCTATCAATAATCACTTTAAACGTAAATAGTTTAAATGCTCCAATCAAAAGGCTGAGGGTAGCTAAATGGATAAGAAAACAAGACCCGTACTTCTGCTGTTTACAAGAGACCTACTTCAGATTAAAAGATACACACAGACTGAAAGTAAAGGGATGAAAGATATTTCATGCAAATGAAAATGAATAAAAAACTAAAGTAGCAATACTTATATCAGGCAAAATAGACTTTAAAACACAGGCTATAATAAGAGACAAAGAAAGACATTGCATAATGATGAAGGGATCAATTCAGCACTGGGATATAACCCTTGTAGTAACACCTAAACACATAAATACATAAAGAAAATACTAGCTGACATAAAGGTTGAGATCGACAGTTAATACAGTCGAAGTAGGGAAATTTAATACTTGATCGATACCATTGAACAGATGTTCCAGACAGAAAATCAACAAGGAAATAGCAGCCTTAAACGACACACTAGACCAGATGGATTTAATTGATATTTTTAGAACATTTCACTCCAAAGCAGCAGAATATATATTTTTCTCAAGTGCACATGGAACGTTTACCAAGATAGACCAAATGTTAGGCCATAAAAAAGTCTCAATAAATTTAAGAAAACTGAAATCATAGCAAGCATTTCTTCAACCACAGGGGTATAAAAGTAGAAATCAATTACAAGAAAAAAACTGAAAAACACACAAATTCATGGAAGATAAATAACATGCTACTAGACCATGAATGGGTTATCAATGAGATCAAGGAATAGATCAAAAGATACCCTGAGAAAATGAAAATGAAAATTCAATTACTTCAAATCTATGAGAGACAGTGAAAGCAGTCTTAAGAGGAAAATACAGAGCAATACAGGCCTACCTCAAGAAAAAAACTCAAGCAATATAATTGTAGATCAATGAAATCAAGAGCTCATTCTGTGAAAAGATAAAAAATGATAAACTTTTATCCAGACTCATCAAGAAAAAAAGAGAGCACCCAAATAATTAATGTCAGAAATGAAAGAGAAGTAACAATTGACTTTACAGAAATATAAAGAATTATAAGAAAATATTACCAGCAATTATTTGCCAACAAATTGGACAATCTAGAAGAAACAAATACATTTCCAAAGCATACAATCTTCTAAAACTGAGTGAAGAAGAAACAGAAAATCTGAAACAAACACTTATTACTAACAAAATCAAATCAATAATCAAAAATCTTCCAACAAACAAAAGTCCTGGACTGTATAGCTTTACAGGTGAGTTTTAGCAAACAGTCAAAGAATAATTAACACTTATTCTTCTCAAACTACTCTAAAAAATTCAAGAGGAGGTTGGGCTCCCAAACTCATTTCATGAGTCCATAATTACCCTGATTCCAAAACCAGACAAAGACAGTAAAAAACAAAACAAAACAAAACAAAACAAAAACAAAAAACAAAAAACAAAAATGAAAACTATAGGTCAATATCCCTGATGAACATTGATGCAAAAATCCTCAACAAAAAATTAGCAAACCGAATTCAACAAGACATTAAAAAGATCATATACCACGATCAAGTGAGATTTATCCCTGGAGGCAAGGTTGGTTCAATATCCACAAATCACTTAATGTGATGCACCATATTAACAATTTGAAAATTAAAAATCATATGATTAAATCAATAGATACAGGAAAAGTGTTTGACAAAATCCAGCATCCATTTATGATAATAACTCTCAGCAAAGTAGGATTGTAGGGAACATACTTCAACATAATAAAGGCCTTATATGACAAACCCACAGCTAACATTATACTCAATGAGAAAAAGCTGAAAAAGTTTTTCTTAGATGAAGAATAAGAAAAGAATATCCACTTTATCCACTTTTATTCAACAGAGTATTGGAAGTCCTAGCAAAAGCAATTAGACAAGAAAAAGAAATAAGAAGCTTCCATATTAGAAAGGAAGAAGTAAAACTGATATTATTTGCAGATGACATGATACTATATATAGAGAACCCTAAAGATTCCACCAAAAATCTCTTCAAAATAACATAAGTATTTAGTAAAGTAGAAAGATACAAAATTAATATTTAAAAATTGGTTGTCTTTTATACCCTAATAATGAACTATTGGAAAGAGAAACTAAAAATTGCATCAAAACCCATAAAATACCTAGGCATAAATTTAACTAAGTAGGTAAAAAATCTGTAATCAGAAAA
>NW_011921711.1:0-1046 GCF_000151845.1 Pteropus vampyrus
GAAGCAAAGAAAATTCTTGCATTCATTCTCCTTATGTACTAAATGTGTCTATGGAATATTTAGCATCAGCAGAGAAATTCAGAATCAGCCAATGATCTTTGATCCTTGAAAGAAACAACAGATTTTATGAACCAAAAGAAATCAAAATATATAACAATTAGAGTCATTTCTTTAAAAATAACTAAAATTAGGGCTGTAACAATAGATACGGAGATGGACACATTTAAGATTGTAAACATGCATCTGGTAATAATTAATGACATCCAGTAAGCCCTGAATTGTGATAATTATAAAATGTGATATAAAAACTATGATTAATTTTGAAAAAACTCAAATCAAGAAGGCAAAAAGAAAATGTGGTACATATATACAATGGGATATCATTCACCCATAAAAGGTGAAATTCTGCCATTTTTGATGACGTGGATGGATCTTGAGAATATCAAGCTAAGCAAAATCAGTCAGATGGAAAAAGTCGAGAATCTGATGATTTCACTCATACGTGGGATATAAAACTGAAAACAACCAACAAATGTGAAAAAGCAACAAAAACTCATAGACCCAGACAACAGTTTAGTGGTTAGCAGAGGAAAAAAGGTAGGGAGAAGGTAAAAAAGGGTAAAGGGCATCAAATATATGGTGACGGGAGATTTGACTTTGGGTGACAAACACACAATGCAATATACAGATGATGTATTATAGAACTGCACACTTGAAATCTACATAATTTTTTATACAATATCACCCTAATAAATTTAATTAAAAATGAATTGAAATCATACAATAATTATTTTATATATCTTACCAAAACTTTATAGACAAAAATTAGAAGTCATTATCTTTTCTCTCCACTCATGTTCAAGCCTTCTTAATGTCATTTTCCCACCCTCACTTTCTGTTAGAGAAACCTTGAGACTTGATGTACTATGTCTCCTGTCCAGACACATTTTTTTCTTTTGTAAATATCTGTAACTAAAAAAAAAATGATCATGGGAGGAACAGACAATCATAACACATAAACAATATAGATGAGGCATGAACTCTAG
>NW_011921712.1:0-2501 GCF_000151845.1 Pteropus vampyrus
CCATCAAAGGCTTTAGTTTCTTCTTTCTTGCCTGGCTCTTTCTTGGCTTCTTCATCCACCAACGAGAATATCCCAGAAGGCGCTCAGTTCATACTGTTCAACACCCACTTCCACATTCTCTAGCCCCATATCAACTAAAGCAGAGCTCTCTGAGACAGTCTGAGCAGCACCACCAATATCTGACAGTGACTCTGTATGCCTCTAGCTCCGTCTGACACCGTACTGCAGGAGCTTTCAGACACCATGGTTGGAGAGGTTCCTGACACTGTGGTGCAGGAGCTTCCCGACACCATGGTGGAGGAGGTGTCGTACACTGTGGTGGAGGAGCTAAGAAGAGAAGATCTGGATGAGGAGGTCCCATCTACGACGAAGGTAAGAAGGCCTTCCACCCTCGGCAATGGAAATGTTGCTTTCTTTCTTTTTTTTTTTTTCCCAATAAAATTGCGATCTAAAAATGTGAGCACATACCTGCTAGATGATAGAGTCATTCTCTTAGTTGGGAGAATGTTGAGTGAGAGTCTGTGGCCACCTGATATATGATCCAAGAGGGCTTGCAAAAAGGACAGCATCACTTTCACACTGGAGAATGGCAAGAAGCGTCCTGAGCATCAGAGTTTGTTCCTTGAAAAAAGAATTTTGTACTTGCCAATTCAAAGGGACTTGAGACAGCTTCCATGAAGTGCTCAAAGCTTTCCCACAGGTATTCTGTAGGTTTTCTCTTGGGGTCATTGATTCAGATACTGTTTCTCAACTGGTGTCCTGAAGTTAAGAGAACAGAAAGCCTAGGTGAGCAGTGTTCAGGGGGATACGATCGTCACAGTGTTTTCCTTTCTCTTCTGGCAGGTGGACGACAAACCAGATGAAAAATGTACGTATTGTGTAATCACTTGCTAAGGATAAAGCTGGATGCTGAAGGGGGTGGGACACTCTTGCCGGTTTAGTCTGGTAGTCCCCCTGATTTCATGATCATGTTGGGGATGAGGGTTAAGCATGTAATGAAAGCACCAGATAATCTAGGAAACAACTTGGAAAATTTGGAGTCCTTGGAAGCCATGATATGTGGGTGGTGCAATTTATGTGTTTGAGTTTTGGGGCGGTGTTTATCAATATTGGGTGGTGTGATTGTGAATGTTCATGTGTGTATGAGTGCCTGTGTGTCCTCAGGAGAGTTTCCCTCTCACACAACACAATACAAGCATCTACTTTTCAAAAGAAGCTCCCCACCACTGCACACTTTCCATAATGAACTCGTCGTAACCCCCAGCTGTATGTGGAGGCCGCTTAATATTTCCTCTCTCCATGTGAAGGTGGTGCAGAGATGAATGACACAAAATCTGAACATAGTCATGGGTCCCTGTGTTTCATACTACTGACAGGCCCTCAGCACCGAGGCACAAGATTATCAGTGACCTGGCAACAAAGTGCCAGTTTCTACGGCCATGCTTGGCAGTGCTAGAGCCTACACAGCTCCCACACGCAGCCCATCTTGAGAAGATGTCTTCAGTGTCACATAGCCCAGGGTAGCCAAAGTTGCATGTAACAGCTGGCCGTGGCATAGTCATTGTGTGAAAGGCACATGGAGGGCCCACATGCTCCTGGTCAGCTGAGAGGGAGACAGAGGTGTGAGGACAATGTTGATCGTCATCTATCAGTGCTGTGGTTGCTCCTCAGCCCCTGTCTCAAGGCAGTTAAGAGGGAAATAACATCACAATAAACCTCGAAAGCTCACCAAGCCTACAAGCACCTACCCAAGGACAGTCTCAAGTCAGCACTCAAATTTGTACTGGTGCAGACCCAGGCCCCCTCAACCTTGCTGCAAATCTTTTACTCTGTTGGGGTAGGGAGCGACAGTGCTTCCCCCTGCTTCCCCGGTGTGAGAAACCGCCCCACTGTCCATGGGCAGCGTGAGTATGGACAGCCACTGACTCTAAGGGCACGCACGGCCTATTGAAAAGAAAAACGGGGAGGAAAATATCACAGGGTTGTTAGTGACTATTTTCAATCATGGGATTTAGTATTTTCAGATCTTTTGCATTTGATTTTGTTTGTGAAAAATAATTAGTGAGTAAATCTAATGAGGTACTTTTCCTAGAATTGATTTCAGTCCCATAATCAGTTTGTTTTTCATCAACAACAAAATCTTACAGGAGAGCTAATCAATGCAAAAGTAGCATCTATGAATTGATTTTGAAAGAAGCAACAAAGAGTGTGGCAATGTAGCTGAATCTCAAAACCATAAAAAAGTCATATGACTCTGTCTTGATTCATACCATGCACTTGAGTGTTTCTCTTTGTCATTCCTTCCACCTTCCTTCCTTCCTTCCTTCTTTCCTTCCTTCGAACACCACTTCCTTCCTTCCTTCTTTCCTTCTTCTCCAGTTATCAGCTATTCATCTTCCCAATCGGTCGACCACCCCACCTAACATTTCAATCTATCGTTTTTAATCATGCAACACATACGATCCCTTCAGAGTGCACTTCTGGGCGAACAGCCAGAGTAA
>NW_011921713.1:0-1521 GCF_000151845.1 Pteropus vampyrus
GGTGGCCCTCATTTGTGAACTTAGCAACTTCCTCCTCAGTCTCCCCAATGTTATCTCTGAGGGACCTTAGGAGTATTTCCCACCTGTCGGGACCACCACGCCCCAGATTCTCTCTCTGGCCTTCGGTTTCTGTCACCTGCAGAGGTGCTGAGGACAGTCCCAGACCCCGTCCCTGCTGCTGGTCCCTTGGAGAGGTCGGTGGGCCCCAGATGCCCACCTCACGCTCACCTGGTTGCCAGCACGTGCCATGGTCCTTTGCTGGGTGGGGTCATGCTGCTTTCTGCAGAGGAGGAGGAAGACAAACAAGGACTGTTGCGGGGGGCTGACCTGGGGCCCAGGGGCAGGCTGGGGACCAGAGGCCATATGCCAGCAGTCATGCCACCCTGGTTTCTACACGCCTCTCCCATGCATCTAATGCCAAGGCTCTCTGTCCCCAAAATGAGCTCGTGGGGATCCTCCGGTTTATTGTTCCCAGCCGCTCTCCCACGTGTGTGTGTGCACACACACATGTGCACATGCACGTGAGTATTCTTCAGGCCATGCAAACTGGAATTAAAAAATTAAATAGTAGTTACTACTACTATTTTTTAATTTTTTAATTAAAAAATTAAATAGTAGTTACTACTACTATTTTTTAATTTTTTAATTAAAATATTAAATAGTAGTTACTACTACTATTTTTTCCTGAATGGCAAATCGGGGTACTTAAAAGTTTTTAAAGTTTTTTTTCTAGCTTAATTGTGTTTTTTAAACTTTCTACAATAAGCGTGAATCGCTTGTATTAAAAAAAAAATTAAGAAATCAGAATTCTAAGCACTGAATACACCTCACTTAATTGCTTAGAACAGTTAAGTGTGAGTTTCCTGCCATCCAAGGCAAAGTATTTGCCCTGTGCCAGTGTGGGAGGGGAGTAGGGAGTGGACAGTGGATGGGGGATATATACCACAGGCATAAGATAATCGTGTGGAACTGTGGTTTCAAATTATTTCTAGTAGGAATTATTTCTAGTAGGAGACACTGCCCCTTATATAATATTCGGTCTTCCACAGAGTCCCAGTATCTGTATTACAGCAATTAACAGCATGCACGTGTCTCTATCTATCTGTGTTCCGCCATCTTTATTGAGATATCGTTGACGTGAAATGTGTAAATTTGCGGTGCACGACGGTGTGGATTAGACACACTTGTTAACTCCATCTCTGCCTGTGTCTCTGAAAGACTAAAGACAGTCTGGAGACAATGCATTCCAACAAGGCCCCAAGGTCCTGTCCTCTTGGGCTTGCTGACCTGTTGTCTCTGAACTGTCACTTCGCTGAGCTCCCTGCCCTGCGACTAGTGGGAACTGAGCCTTGGGGACCCAGGCTGGCCATGCAGGGAGCTGTGTCTCAGGCCAGTGATTCATTTGGTGCCCCTCTGGGCTTTGACACTGGTCATTGCTGGGGAGTGGACGGGGTCTCCAGTTACAGTGAGGGTGTAGATTGGTGAGGATGATATTACAGAAGCCGAGTCAGGGTCACCACA
>NW_011921714.1:0-2499 GCF_000151845.1 Pteropus vampyrus
TCACAGGACATTCTGCCAGAACGTGGCAGTTCATGCGAGTGATGTGTCTGCATATTTAGTCCATGTCTAGGCCAACAATACATGCATGCAATGGTCGAGGCCATGACGAGCGAATCCTCCAATGGGGCTGGCTTGGAGAAAGTTTTCTCTTGGTAGTGGTGGCCCCCAACCAGAGAACATCATATGTTGGCCCTTCATGCTGGTGCTAGTGTTTGTGAGGATCGCAGTTGTCAGTGCGTCGGCACCAAAAAGGCCCGAGAAGTCCAGCATTGTTTCACGTGTCCGTTGATCTGTATCATTGCCACAGTTCCCCATATTTTTGGAGGCACGGCTGCCAGCGTATAACCGCTAGTCTTATTTATTTTTGAAGGCTGGAACTGGGGTAAAAGTATATGCGTTGCTGTGATCCATATCGAGATTCAATGGTGCAGGTAGAGGGACTAGGGCTTAGTATTCATAGTGACCGGCACTCAGACGGCCCTAGCTGGGGTTACGTGTCGAGTCTGCCACGGCCCACGATCTGAGCATGAGTACGTTGGTGAAGTCTATCAGTCTATCCACTTGAGACCACACTGTGTGGTAAGCAGGCCCGTAGTTCTTTCCACGGCCCACATCATCAGCAGGGGGCTCATGATTACCAATTTGACATCGCTCTTTTGCGCGGGGAAGAGTCAATGGCGCTTGCCTGGAAATGTGTGAATGAAGACCCGATTTTGTCAGAACCGATTGATACGTCCCATGAGACATTTTCGCTGACCTCTGGAATCGTCGGGTTGACAAAAGCAGATCTGGAAATCTGAGTGTTTGCAACAGTCTTGCTCTATGTTGTTCTCGGTCCCATGCGGGTGGAAGAGGCCTCCAGAGTGGCTTACTGGGACACACTGCACTTTCTGAAAAAGCGGTCATCCATGTTTCTCAGTGTGAAAACTCACCACGGGTGGGCCAAAATTGTTGGAGCCCAAATAGAGCTAGCGGAGGACGGAGATGGTCTTGGTGTTTGCATCCTTTTATGTTCCTTAATATCGTCCTCCCCTTCTTTATGCACAATGGCCGCTGTCAGCACACTCGGAAATCAAAGGACTCTTGTGATGTAGCTCAGGAAATGTCATTCTCGCTCACTAAGTTTACCAAGGTTGCCTCTTGCGTTGTGCAGGCAACCTCCCCAAGTCTGTCAGGTCTCTTCAGGTCACTGAGCAACGTGATTCCAAAGGACTTTACGTTGCCTTTCATTAAAGGCGTGAGTGTCAACGGCTAGTGGGGACATGTGCTGTCCATCAGTTTCAGGCCTCAGAGCTCGCAAGATCCAGAGTGTATGACCCAGGTTGCAGAGTCCTCTGGCTTTTGGTCCTATCTCGGGGAACTGTAAGCATTAACTAGGGAACTGCTTCCTTAGCTCTCTTAGAGTTAGGTCTCCCTTTTGACTCAGTGGAGAACCTCAGTCAGAGTGGGGAATGTGTCCTATGTAACTCTCTGAAAATGAGGGCAACTTTTGCGGCCTCCTTGTACAAATTTGAAGTATAGGTATTTGACAATACTTCTGATTGTTCTCCTAAGTGGTCTAAATGGATTTCCTTATATAGCTGATGAAGAAGTACCTGATTCCAAGGTTGTGCCTGAGACCCGAGAGTCAGTGTCAAAGGTCCAATTCGAAGACAGGAAAAGGGGGTCCCGACGGGACGGACTGATTCGTAAGTATCAATATGAGAAATGAGTTCATAGGTTGACTTAAAGTGTGAATATCCTAAGACAACTAAAGGACAAAAGCAAAGTTCTTCTTGCATTTTTGTTAGAGGTCATTGATCCGGAGACTGTTTTATACCTCTGATTCGTGTGCTTAGTCTTCAGCAAGGGCAATGAGCCGCCAGTAATTGCCTCATCAAAGGTGTGTACACTTGCGCCAACGCTGGCAGATTACTGGTTCAAGAGAAACACGCGCTTCAGACGGACCTGTGTCAGTGTCTCTTTGCAGTAGGTTCCCAGGAGTACTAGAGCTATCACAGAGAACGGAAGCTCAACAACCGAATGCGGATGGGAGGGTTCCAGGTGAAGGCAAGAGGGGCGCCCCTTAGGAGGTCTTCCAGAGCACACCGTAACCACAGGACATTCTGCCGGAACGTGGCAGTTAATGCGAGTGATGTGTCTCATACATAGTACATGTCTAGGCCCACAGTGCATGCATTCAATAGTGGAGGCATTAACAATTGAGACTATCTTAGGCAGGCTCGGACAAAATTTACTCTTGGCAGTCGTGGCCGCAAAGCAGAGAACATTATGTCTTGGCCCTTCATGCTGGTGCTAGTGTTCGTGGGGATCAGAGTTCTCAGTGCATGAATACCAGAAGGGTTCAAGAAGTCCAGCAGTCTTTCACCGGTCCGTGGATCTCTATCTTTACCGCAGTTCCTCATAGTTTTGGAGGCACGGCTGCCAGCGTATAACCGGCAGTCTTACGCATTCTTGAAAGCTGGAACTGGAGCGAATGTATATGCGTCTTGTCTGATT
>NW_011921715.1:0-2498 GCF_000151845.1 Pteropus vampyrus
ACTGGGCATCTCACCATCGAACCTTCCCTTCTCAATCACCTCGGCGCTGACACTTTGTGTAGCCGACAGCTCACCGCTTGACCCTGACAGTAAGATTGTGTGATAGCTTAAGGTCCCATTTTCTAGCCAAACCTCCTGGTCCCCAAGTTTGTGTTGGAGCCAGGCCCTATTACAGAAGATCAGCTTCTTCTGCCTTAAGCCTTCTAGCTTAAAAGCCTTCCAATTCTGTAGAATGGAGACAGATGCAGTTTTTCTCATGGTGCCTGGAACAGGAGAAGAACTCGAACTAGGAGACTGGATTTCAAGGGTATGTGCATCCCCCTACCACTATCATTCAATTAACAGACTAGACTAGGAGGCCAAGCTAAGTCAGGGCATCCCCTGCAGGTACCTTGACCAACGAAGTCCAGGGGTCCCTGGGTTGGGCCACCCTGGGCTGTCCACAAAGTGTCGAGGCCTCGCCCCACCGGGCAGCTCCAGGGTCTCACAACAAAGAGAGGGTTCCCGGCGAGGGAAAGCCAAATGGTGGGGCAAAGAGGAGGCTGGCCCTCCTCTGTTGGTGAGTCTCAGGTTCTTGGGTCATGGCCTGGAATAGAGACAGGAGGGCCAGAGTCTGGAGGTTGACTAGATTTCTCTGAAGGCCCCCTGTAGTTCAGAGAGACCACACAAAATAACACATCGTTTGGAGGGAGAAGACCTTTCCTCAGGGACCCCTCTTTGACCAATACTATTCCCAGGCTTTCCAGGGGGTCTGAATATGGTGGGCTGGGAGACAGAGGAGGAGACTGTGAATGAAGCACAAAATAATACTTTCAAAGGGAAAGTCAGAACTGGAGAGGTTAAGATATGACTGGAATGGAGAGCAGAGAGGCAGCTACAGAGGAGGCAAGGCTTTCGAGGCCACATGATTTGACTAAAGCAAAGGAGAACTAAGGGACCAGCCAGGTGGGAGACGATGGCAACAAAGAAATGGTCCCGATAAGGCTCAGACAGGAGGCTGAGACTAGGAAGAAGAAAGAAGAGGGAGGACGCCATGACAAAGTAAAGAATGACCAGTCCAGCAGGACCAGAGACTGACCGGCCGGGAGCAATGGTTGCAGATGTGGAGACGGGGGTTAATGAGCATTTTTCACTGTGTGCCTGGGTACACGGACACTGCCTTGAGCTCGGCGGGGATGCTCAATGCCAATCTACCCCGTTCCCTGACCAGGTTATCCTGCCACAGGAGTCTTTTAGAGGCGAGCGCCCTAACAGCTTTTAAGTGCTTGACCCATGCCCACCGTGTGACCGGCATCCTCCAGACATGGCTGTAGAAATAGAGGAAAGGAGAAGGCACAGTGACTCTGGTTGTAACTCACCCCAGCCGTAGGCACAAAGGTGCCGAGTGATGACGATGTCCACCTCTCCTGTTCAGCTCACCATGGGTGATGCTGGAGAGCTGGACAGGTCAGCAGTCCAAAGAGGGACCCAGACCCCGGAGCTCTGGTGACCAGGTTCTTGTCTTAGGCCACGAGAACGAATTCAAGGACATGCCAATCAGTGAGCTAGAAAGCACAGGTTTTGCTAAAGCAAAAGTACATGCTAAGAGAAAAGTGCAGGCAGATCTAAGAGAATTAGGTTTTGTTTTCTTATAGGTGGGTGTGTCCCACGGCTATCCAGTCTGCTTCAGGTCTTGGCTTTTTTTCTATGCTACCTGGAGGGGAGGAGGTTGCCCAAGGCCCTCTATCTCGTCTTCTGGCTTTTACTTGATTCTCATGCAAGGATCTCATGCTTGAAATCGAAACAAGGAGAGGGCTAAGTAGGGACTGAGGAAAAGTTCCTGGAGTGGAAAGTCTTATCTTAGCTAATTATCTTGCCTCATAAAGAGGCTCAAAATGATTGTACACAGGTCACACCTTCAGAAAAATAAATGGCTAGTGCTATGCAATTGCTCTGTAAGCAATCAATCATTGTGTGAATGCAAATATAAGCTAGACATTCGGTAGTTGTTACAGCCAGAGAGGGGACTTGGATGATTTCACAGTAGGGGAGAGTGAAAGGTTACTTTTCATCCTTTTCATGGGCGTGATGTTTTACAGCCGATGAAGAGTATCTGTTGTCATCTCCTGGGATCCCCAATCAGCCCTAGAGCAGCAGAGGCAAAGCAGGAGCCAAGATCCATGCTTTAATGTGGAGGGCGTAGAAATTTAGAGAGATTAAGTGACTTGCCCGGAGTCACAACAACAATGAGTGATGGACTGAGGACAAGAATGTGGTTGACATTCTGAGGACAGAGATTTGGAACCCCTCTGACACCTGACTTGATCCCTGGATGCCTGAAGCAAGGGCTCCCCTCACTGTCTTTCTCAAGTGCTTCTGCCCCAGGTTTCTGTGGGAGAGAGGTGATGCTCTGGAGGAGGAGGCTGAACCACGAAGAGTCCAAATCTATCACGCAGTCTCCAGCTCCTACCTTCAGTCTCTGACCCCAAATATAATAATATGCTCCAAACAAAGCCTGA
>NW_011921717.1:0-2497 GCF_000151845.1 Pteropus vampyrus
TACATATCCATAATGGTAACCACATGCCAAGGATTCAGAACTGAAGTATAAAACATAAAACAAGAAGAACCAGGGGGAAAATTCACAAAAGCCAACCAAGATGAAGAAAACAGAAACACAAGGACAAGGAAGCAATGACAATACCGAGCTACCAGAAAGAAAAAGATAAAATGGCTATAGGAATACTTCATATTTCAAAAATCAACCTAAATGTAAATGGAATGAACTCAACAATACAAAGGCACAGGTTACAGAATGGATCAAAAAAAAAAAAACAACCAAAACCCAATCATATGCTGCCTCCAGGAGACACATCTCAGTCCAAAGACAAATAGAGACTCAAAGTGAAAGGGTGGAAAACGATATTTCAAGCAAATGGCATTCAGAGAAAAGCAGGAGTCGTGGTACTAATATCAGATGAAACAGACTTCAAAATCAAAAAGGTAAAGAAAGATACTGAGGGACACTTCATAATGATAAAGGGAATCATGCACCAAGAAGACATAACACTTATTAATATCTATGCTCCCAATCAGGGAGCACTGGAATATATAAAGCAATTACTAACAGAACTAAAGAGAGAAACAGACCAAAACACTATCATAGTAGGAGACCTAAATACCCCACTGTCGGAGATGGACAGATCATCCAGCAGAAAATCAATAAGGAAATAACATCCTTAAATGACACATTAGACCAACTGGACATAATTAGTATTTACAGAGCCATCCATTCCAAAACAGCTGCTTTTACTTTCTTCTCTAGTGCACATGGAACATACTCAAGAGATTGACCATATACTAGAACACAGAGATGACCTCAACAAACATAAGAAGGATGAAATACCAACCATATTCACTAATCATAATGCTTTGAAGCTGCAGATCAACAGTAAAAAGAAAGCTGGAAAACCCACAAATATATAGAGATTAAACAACATGCTACTGAAGAATAACTGGGTCAGAGAAGAAATAAAAAGAGAAATCAAGAGATACATAAAAACGAATGATAATGATAGTACAACATATCAAAATTTGGGGGACATGGTTGATGCGGTAATAAGAGTAAAGTTCATATCATTACAGGCCTACTTCCAAAAAGAAGAACAAGCTCAAATAAACAACCTAACACTTCATCTTAAAAAAATAGAAAAGGAAGAACAAATGAAGCCTAAAGTCAGCAGAAGGAAAGAAATAATCAAAATTGGAGCAGAAATAAATGAAATATATATATATATATATATATATATATATATATATATATAAAACTATATATATAACAATGTTATATATATTGTTATATATATATAATGTTATATATATATAGTTATATATATATAGTTTTATATGAAGTATTCCTATAGTTATATATATAACTATATATATATAAAATGACATATATATATATAAAATGTTATTTATATATATATATATGTATATATATATATATATATATAAATATATATAACAATGGAAGAAATCAATGCAACAAAGAGCTGGTTCGTTGAGAAGGTTAATAAAATTGACAAACCCCTGGCTAGACTCACTAAAGAAAAAAGAGAGAGGACACAAATAATCAAAATCAGGGATGAGAGAGGAGAAATTATCACTAACATCGCAGATATACAAAGGATCATACAAGAATATTATGAAAAAGTATGTATCACCAAATTGAATAACCTAGAAGAGATAGACTAGTACTTAGAAAAATAAAATCTTCCTAGACTGAATCAAGAACAACTGGAAAATCTAAATAGACCGATCAGCAGTATGGAAATTGAAACAATCATCAAAAACCTACCAAAAAGTCAAAGTCCAGGACTAGATGGCTTCTCCAGTGAATTCTACCACATATTGAAGAAGATTTAATACCTATTCTCCTCAAACTCTTCCAAAAATCGAAGAGGAGGCAATACTTTCCAACTCATTTTATGAGGCCAGTATTACTCTGATACCAAAACCTGGTAAAGATAACACACAAAAAAGAAAACTGCAGACCAATATCTCTCATGAACACAGATGTGAAAATCCTAAATAAGATACCAGCGAACCAAATACAGCAACATATTAAAAAGATTATACACCATGATCAAGTGGGCTTCATCCCAGGGGAACAGGGATGGTTAAACATAGGCAAATCGATTAATGTGATACACCACATAAACAAATTAAAAAATAAAAATCATATGGTCATATCACTAGATACAGAAAAAGCCTTCAACAAGATGCAGCATCTGATTATCAACAAAATACTTAACAAAATTAAATTGCTATAGAAGGAAAGTACCTTAACATAAAAAAGGCCATCTATGACAAACCCTCAGCCAACATTATACTTAATGGTGAAAAACTAAAAACCTTCTCTCTAAAATCAGGAACAAGGCAAGGCTGTACACTATCGCCACTGTTATTCAATATAATATTAGAAGTCCTAGCAAGTCCAATCAGGCAAGAGAAAACTATAAAAGACCTTCAAATAGGAAAAAAAGAACTCAAAC
>NW_011921718.1:0-1472 GCF_000151845.1 Pteropus vampyrus
TTGATACTCAAAGTGTGGTCTGGGAACAAGGACTACTGGCATCTCCTGGGAGCTTATTAGAAAAGAAGAATCTTGCCCCATCTCAGAACTGCCAAATGAGAATCTACATTTAAAGAAGATCCCCAGTTGATTTACATGCATATTAAAAGTTTAGAAGCACTTTCCTAAGTGAAAAGTATATGCATTTTAAGTGAAAGTGGTTGAAGAAGCTGTATTTTGTTTGTTTGTTTTTGTCCTCTTGTGGACAGTAAAGGTGTGTGGGACACTGAGCAACAGTGTTAATCCCATATTCAGGAGATAAACTCCACATTTAACAATTATCAGATGAACACGGACCATATGTAGAACATTGGGCCAGGTGGAGAGGGTCTGTTCCTCCATTTAAAACATTCATTTAGGGGGAGGTAGATGGGAGAAAACAATTTTAAATTATTTCTTCAATTAAAAATTAAATAACTAAAATATTCATTATTCCCTCAACGTAATAAAAATCGTATATGACAAGCTCATACTCAATGGTGAAAAGCTGAAAACTTTTTCTCTAAGTTCAGAAACAAGACAATGATGTGCACCCTTACCACTTTCATTCAACGTAGTATTGGAAGTCCTAGCCAAAGCAATTAGGCAAGAGAAAAAAAATAAAAGGTATCCAAATTGAAAAAGGAAGAAATGGCACTGTCACTCTTTGCAGATGACATGATATTGTATATAGAAAACCCTAAAGATGCCACCAAAATTCTGTTATAACTAATAAAACACATTCAGTAAAGTTGCAGTACACAAAATCAACATACAAAAATCAGTTATGTTTCTATATACTAATAACAAACTATCAGAAAGAGAAATTAAGAAAACAATCCATTTATGATTGCATCCAAAAGAATAAAATACCTAGAAATAAATTTAACCAATTGAGAAAACTGTCTGTACACTGAAAACTATAAGACATTTATGAAAGAAGTTGAATTAGATACAAATAAATGAAAGGATATTCTGTGCTCACAGACTGAAAGAATATTGTTAAAATGTCCATACTACCCAAAGTAATCTACAGATTCAATGCAATCCCTATCAAAATCCCAACGGCATTTTTCACAGAAATAGAACAATCCTAAAATTTGTATGGAACCACAAAAAAACCTTGAATAGCTAAAGCAATCTTGAGAGAAAAAAAACAAAGCTGGAGACATCATGCTTTCTGATTTCATACTATATTACAAAGCTACAGAAATCAAAATAGTACAGTATTGGCATAAAACAGATACATAGATCAATGCAACAGAACAGAGAGCCCAGTAATAAAACCAGACATATGTGGTTGATTAATTTATGACAAAGGAGCGAAGAATATACAATTAAGAAAGGACACTTTCAGTACATGGTATTGGAAAAACTGGACAGCCATGTGGAAAAGAATGAAGCATGGGCCACTATCTTACACTACACACAAAAATTAACTCAAAATAGATTAC
>NW_011921719.1:0-2493 GCF_000151845.1 Pteropus vampyrus
ACACATAAACAGCAATGCTCCTGAGTAATCGACAGCAGTAGTAGAATGTGTCTTCAGCATAGACGTCTCTCTTCCAAAGTGATGCTGCTCGAACGCGTATCGTAGAAAATTTACTCAATGGATGAGGCAAGCTGTCTCAAGTTCACACGATCTAGTGTGGTAGGAGACCAAGATTGTCTTCAGAGTCCACAGTTCCCATGTCACTGCATAGAACAATGTTGCAGCTCAGAGAATGTATCTGCCTATCAGTCAGCATAAAGGATGTATACTGAGCACCGTTATTAGGCAGAGGCTTCCAGAATGGAAGCAATTCTGACAAAGGCTATGCCTCCAAAATCATGCGTCAGAGTGCTCTAAGTTCTGAATGAAGCATACTTGCATTCCAGCCTCAAGGCTCCATCAGTGGCTCGGAAGCCGGCCGACACATCCCAGAGACAGTTTCAGTTACCATATGCATGAGAAAACACTGTTCGTTTATGGACCGGCGCTTCTGAGGACACAGATTACAAATACATCCACACCAAACAATTTTCTTTAAAATGACCCTTCAGCACCACACACACGCACAGACACACACAGAGTGGCTTTTTCTTTGGCGTTTGCCAAAAGACCGCATATGAAAGCTGTTATTTGACTCGACCACAGATTGCAGACATGCTGCCACTGGAAGAGTACATGCTGCTGAATTCTTTCAGAAGGCAAGCTCAAGACGATGGATGTCCAAAGACTTTTCCACCACCACTTTGGTACGGCAAAAGGGCACATGAGAAACAGCTTTACAGATCTGTCAGTCTGGGACGGAACACCCACCATGTCACACACAACAGAGTAAGAAGTGGTTCCAAACAAGTAACTATGACCTTAACCACGAGAACTGCAACTTCTCTCAGTACTTACTTAGAGGGCCGCCTTACTTCACAGCATCCAACAATGACTGCACTTCTGGATCATACAAGCCAGGCAATCCCAAAGGAGCTTGCTGTACAAGTGGTGCTCGCTTTCTCTCAGCTTTAGAGGATAGCTATCTCTTCTTAAGGGCAAAATGGGACCAGAAGAATTGAAATACCTTACCACCTAATAAATCCCGGCAGTCTAATCATGTCTTTGCAGCACGTACGCTCTCTTCCAAAAGGCAACCGCCTGAACCCGCTTCGTACGAATTTCCACAATGAAAAGGCTATATTGTCAGTATGGATATCACAGCCTGTGGCTGTGGGTAGATTGCACATTTGCTTCCTGAACTACACTTCTCCAGGCTCATCTCCGAACAATCCTGCAGTCCTTTCAAAATCCCTGTATATCGCTATGCAGAGAAAAGAAGTACGGAGAGCCGTTTCTAAGGACAAGCGTACAGAGTGGAATCTGCTCTTTTCAGAGATATGATCCAACATTATTCGCCAGAGTCATCTGACGTCTGCATTAAACAAATTTGGATCCCAGCCTCAGGCTCCATCGGTTGGTCAGTATCCCCCTGAAACATCAGTGGGAGACGGTATCACTTTCCATACTCATTGGAAAACATGGTCCGTTCGTTTCGGCCTGTGCCTCTGAATACTCAGGTTAAAGAACATCCTCTCCAGAAGGATTTCCCTTCATATTACCCTTCCTACGACACGCCACACAATGTGGCTTCCTTTGTACCAAGGCGAAAAACGATGGCAGACTAAAGCTTTTATTCTGCTCTTACTACACAGCACAAGCATACTGCCACTGTCTTATCACCCTTTTGTGCATTCTAGGCAGATAGCAAGCTAAGGAGAACAGATGTCAAAACTGTTTCCAACCAGCGCTTTGGTGCCGGACAAAGGACACGACCGAACAAATCTACGGTTTGTCAGACTGGGATTGAGCCTGACTCAGGTCCCAAGGAACGGGGCTCAGTTCTTGCTCACATCCTAAATGCTTGTTCCAGGTACAGGCAAGAACTCCAATTTCTCTGCTTTCTTACAGTGCCGACTTTCTTTACAGCATACAGCAAAACTCGCCCCAAATGATCGAATACACTTCTGGACTAGAGAAATCAAGCGTTCCAAAACGGTTTCCTTTGCATGCGCTGTACACCTTCTCGCACTTTAAAGTCTTTCTGGCTCCGTAATGGCAGAAGAAGACCCGAACACATAAAGCACCATACCACCGGGTTAATCGCCGCATTCTAAGAATGTGTCTTCAGCATAGACGCTCTCTTCCAAAATGCTGCTGCCCGAACCCGCTTCGTACGAAATTTCACAATGGATCTGCCAGCTTTCCAATTTCCCACTTTCTCTTTGTGGTAGGAGACCAAGATTGCTTCAGAGTCCACAGTTCCCGTGTCACTTCATAGAACAATGCTGCAGCCCAGTGAATGTATCTATCAGTCAGCATAAAGGATGTCTACTGAGCACCGTTACTAGGCAGAGGCTTCCAGAATGGAAGCAATTCTGACAAAGGCTATGCCTCCAAAATCATGCGTCAGAGTGCTCTAACTTCTGAATGAAGCATACTTGCATTCCAGCC
>NW_011921720.1:0-2493 GCF_000151845.1 Pteropus vampyrus
ACAATTTCAGGAATTCAGAAAACAACTAGATGAGCAAGAGACTGAAACCCTCAAAAGGAACAGAATAGATAGATAGATAGGAGATAGAAACATACTGCAAGAGTTGAGAAATGAAATAGCAAGTCGACGAAATGGAAGAAAGGATCAGTGATATCGAAGACAGAAATCTAGAAATAAATCAGAAGGAAGAAGAGTGAAACCAAAGAAAGAAAAATAATAAAAGAGAAATACAAGAACTAGCTGATACCATCAGGAGAGGAATAATGGGCTTTACCGAAGGCGAGGAAAAGGAGCAGGGATTAGAAAGCATTTTCAGACAAATAGTGGATGAGAATTTCCCAAATCTAAGGAATGAGCTGGAACTTAGAATTCAAGAAGTCAACAGAACACCCAATTACCTCAACCCAAAAAGGCTTTCACCAAGATATATTATATTAAAATTAAAAAAAAAAAAACAAAGACACAAATCTCAGGGCAGCCAGGGAAAAGAAGATGGTAACTTACAACGAAAAACACATTAGATTATCCTCGGACTTCTCAGCATAGACCTTACAAGCCAGAAAGGAATGGAATCAAATATTTAATCTATTAAGTGAAAGGAACTACCAGCAAGAATAATGTATCCAGCTAAGATCTCCTTTAGATATGAAGGAGAAATTAAGACCTTTCCAGACATACAAAAATTGAAGGACTTCTCCACTACGAGGCCTGCACTACAGGAAATATTGAAAGGAGTCAACTCACCTAAAACAAAATGACAAAAAAATATACATAATTAGGAGTAAAGTGACTATCAGGCAAATAGAAACAGAGGAGTGCAATCCCTACTAAGAACAGGGCATTATAAGCTGAAATAATATGGAAAGAATTGCTCTAGTAAGATAGTAATGAATGTTCAGCATACATAGGGACAAATTGAGATAACAATGACTGAAAAGGGGAGGGTGCAAAGATCCAAATTTGCAAAGGGGAATGGAGATAAGGCACATGCAGAAGAAAATGGATGACTGTATATATATATATATGTAACTATCATTTACATATTTGTAATGGAAACCACACACAGAAGATTCAGAACTGAAGTATATAACATAAAACAAGAAGAAACAGAGGGAAAACCCACAAAAGCCAACCAAAATAAAGAAAACAGAAATACAAGGACAAGGAAGCAATGGAAGCAAAAGATAAAATGGCTATAAGAAGTCCTCATATTTCAATAATCACCCTAAAGGTAAATGGACTGAACTCACCAAAAAAAGGCACAGAGTTTCAGACTAGACCAAAAAACAAAATCCAACCATATGCTGCCTCCAGGAGACACATCTCAGTTTCAAAGACAAATATAGACTCAAAGTGAAAGGGTGGAAAATGATATTTCAAGCAAATGGCATTCAGAGGAAAGCAGGAGTAGTGGCACTAATATCAGACGAAATAGACTTCAAAATAAAAAGTGTAAAGAAAGATACTGAGGGACACTTCATAATGATAAAGGGAATCATGCAGCAGGAAGACATAACACTTATTAATATCTATGCTCCTAATCAGGGAACCTCGAAATATGTAAAACAATTACTAACAGAACTAAAGGGAGAAACAGACCAAAACACTATCATAGTAGGGGATCTAAATACCCCACTGTCAGATATGGACAGATCATCCAAACAGAAAATCAATAATGAAATAACATCCTTAAATGACACATTAGACCAACTGGACATAATTGACATATACAGAGCCCTCCGTGCAAAAACAACTGCTTATACATTCTTCTCTAGTGCACATGGAACATTCTCAAGAATCGACCACATACTGAGATGCAGAGATAGCATCAACAAATATAAGGGGATTGAAATCATACCAACCATATTCTCTGATCATAATGCTTTGAAACTAGAGATCAACTGCAAAAAGAAAGCAGGAAGAACCACAAATACATGGAGATTAAACAACATGCTACTGAAGAATAACTGGGTCAGACAAGAAATAAAAAGAGAGATCAAGAGATACATAGAAATGAATGATAATGATAGTACAACATATCAAAACTTTTGGGACATGACAAAAGTGGTCATAAGAGGAAAGTTCATATCATTGCAGGCCTATCTCCAAAAACAAGAACAAGCCCAAATAAACAACATAATGCTTCATCTTAAAAAACTAGAAAAGGAAGAACAAATGAAGCCTAAAGTCAGCAAAAGAAGAGAAATAATCAAAATTAGAGCAGAAATAAATGAAATTGAAAAAAAGAAAAAGAGAAAAGAAATACAACAAAGAGCTGGTTCTTTGAGAAGATTAATGAAATTGACAAACCCTTGGCTAGACTCACTAAAGAAAAAAGAGAAAGGACACAAATAAACACAATCAGGGATAAAAGAGGAGAATTACAACTGACATTGCAGATATACAAAGGATCATACAAGATTTTAAAAGATATGAGGAAGTGTATAATACCAAATTTTATAACCTAGGAGGAAATGGAACCAGTACAATAAA
>NW_011921721.1:0-2491 GCF_000151845.1 Pteropus vampyrus
TCACCTCCCCCCTACTCCCCCCATATTTGACCCCTTACCCCGTCTACCTTCTCCCTCCTCCCCCACCCCCACCCTCTGGTAACCACTAGTCCATTGTCCATGTCCCTGAGTCTCTGTTTGTCTTGTTCATTTGTTGCTTTTGGGTTTATATCCCACATATAAGTGATATCATGTGATTTTCTACTTTTTCAGTCTGGCTTATTTCGCTTAGCATGATTATCTTGAGGTCCATCCATGATGTCGCAAATGGCAGCACTTTATCTCTTCTTATGGCTGAGCAATATTCCATTGTATATATGTACCACAGCTTCTTTAGCCAATCAAATATTGTAGGACACTTCGGTTGCTTCCATGTCCTGGCCATTGTGAATAATGCTGCTATGAACATCGGTGTGCAAATATCTTTTTGGATATGGGTTTTCAAGTTTTGGGGGTAAATACCCAGTAGTGGGATTACTGGATCATATGGTAGATCAATTCTTAGTTTTTTGAGGAACCTCCATACTGTTTTCCATAGTGGCTGTACCAATTTGCAGTCCCATCAGCAGTGTATGAGGCTTTCTTTTTCTCTGCATCCTCTCCAACATTTGTTATTACTTGTCCTGTTGATTATAGCTATTCTAACAGGTGTGAGATGGTATCTCAGTGTGGTTTTGATTTGCATTTCCCTAATAGCTAAAAATATTGAGCATCTTTTCATATATTTGTTGGCCATTTGTATGTCCTCTAGGGAGAAGTGTCTGTTCAGTTCCTCTACCCAGTTTTTGATTGGATCATTTGTTTTTTTGTTGTTATTGAGTCATATGAGTTCTTTGTATATTTTGGATATTAGGCCCTTATCAGAGGCGTTGCTTGCAAATATATTTTCCCATTCAGATAGATAGCTGTCTCTTTACCTCGTTGATTATTTCTTTTGCTGAGCAGAAGCTTTTTAGTTTGATGTAGTCCTATTCATTTATTTTTGTTTTATTTCCCTTGCCTTTGAGGTCAAATTCATAAACTCCTCTTTAAGTCTAAGGTCCTTGAGTTTCGTTCCTATGTTTTCTTCTATGCATTTTATTGTTTCAGGTCTTATATTCAGGTGCTTAATCATTTTGAGTTAATTTTGGTGTGTGGTGATAGATAACAGTCTAGTTTCATTGTTTTGCAGGTGGCTTTCCAGTTTTCCCAGCACTATTTATTGAAGAGGCTTTTCTTTCTCCACTGTATGTTTTTTGGTATTTCTGTTGAAAATTATTTACCCATATGAATATGGGTTTATTTCTGGACTCTCTATTCTGTTCCACTTGTCTGTGTGTCTAGTTTTCTGCCAATACCGTGCCGTTTTGATTACTATTGCTTTGTAGTATAATTTGAAGTCAGGCAGAGTGATGTCTCCAGCCTTGTTCTTTTTTCTTAAGATGGCTTTGGCAATTCAGGATCTTTTGCACTTCCATACAAATCACATGATTTTAGTTCTATTTCTTTAAAAAATGCCAATGGAATTTTGATGGGAATCGCATTAAATCTGTATAATGCTTTAGGTAATATGGTCATTTTAACTATGTTAATTCTTCCAAGAACACAAAATATCTTTCCATTTCTTTGTATCTTCTTCAATTTATTTTAATAGGGTATTATCGATTTTCATTTTATAAGTCCTTCACATGTTTCGTTAGATTCATTCATAGATATTTTATTACTTTTTGTTGCAATTGCAAAAAGAATTATTTTTTCTACTTCTTTTTCTGACACTTCATTATTAGAGTATAGGAATGCTATGGATTTTGAACATTGATTTTATATCGTGAGACTTTACTGTATTTGCTTATTATTTCTTGTAGTGTTCTTGTAGAGTCTTTAGGGTTTTCTATACAGAGAATCATGTCATCTGCAAATAGTGACAGTTTGACTCATTCATTTTCTATTTGGATGTCTTTTCTTTCTTTCTCTTGCCTGAATGCACTCACTAGGACCTCCAATGTTATATTAAATAACAGCAGTGATAGCGAACAGCCTTGTCTTAGTCCTGATCTTAGAGAAAAGGAAAGGTTTCTAGTTTTTCACCGATAAGTTTCTCTGCATCTGGCCCTGTGCCCAGCCTCAATTTGTGCCAGCCACGCAGGCCTGATTGCTGTTTCTGCCCCTCTGGTTTGCCCCATGGGAATTACACCCCAACCCTTTACTTCTAGTTTATCTTCTGAGGCTGCTATGAACGTAAGACTGTGCACGGCTTTTGTCTCTGTCCTTCCCCCCTCATTCTCCCTTCTGTCTCCACTGTTTGCTAAGATATGCCCACCTTCAAATGTCTCAGTGTGCAATGTCTCAGACATGTCCGTGTGTTGAGCAGGGAATCCTTTGTTGAATTATAGCTATTCAACTTGTAACTTCAAGAGCAGGACCTGGAGATCCTTTCATGCCACCATTCTGCTGACTTCCCAGTAATATTCCTATTTTAAAGATGAGAAAACTGATGCACAGAGATTTAGTGACTTGCACAAGGTAGCACAGC
>NW_011921722.1:0-1557 GCF_000151845.1 Pteropus vampyrus
CAAATCTGGCAGCTTCCCCTTTCCGGGTATGTCTCTTTGGAGGCAAGTCCTCAGCATCATGTCTGACTCAGGGAGCAGAGCATGTGGGGAGTCAGCCCCCACACACCTGGAGGCCCGCACCCCAGACGTGAGGATCCAGGGGCTGGAGCTGCCGGAGCTGCCAAGAGCACCCCTGGGTGGCCGGGGTTCAGAGCCCGGGATCCAGAGTTCCGCCCGCAGCTTTATAGGTCTGTGCGTGTGAGTGTGTGCATGTATGCGTGTGAGCATGTGTAATTGTGCGTGCTGAGTGTGTGCATGTGCACACGTGTATGTGTGAGAACATGTGTGCATGTAAACACATGCTATCATGTGTGTGCGTGTGCCTGAGAATATGAGTGCACGCGTGTGTGTGCATGTGGACTTTTGTGAGCCGATGTGCATGTGCAAGTGTGTGTGCACGCGCGTGTGCCCGCGGTGTGCAGCAGGGGCTTCGAAGCCCTGACCGGCTCTGGTGCCGTGTCCCTCCAGACCCCCACACGATGTCACAGCCAAGACCAAGGGTGCAGGTCCCTGGGGTCCCTCTCAGACACCCCCACCTTGTCCCCGTCCAGTGACTCAGCCTGGCCGCTGCCCCCCACCGCCCCCTTGCCTGGCTCTCTCAGCGTCTGACAAATTAGCCTGGAGAAAAGCAATAAGGGCGACATTCAGTTCTCATTAGTCACTCACGGCAGGCGAGGGCAGCTGTGTTTTGACAGCCATCAGGTTTAATCGCGAGAACGGTGTCCCGCCCCCCCCCAGCCCCCAGCCCACGAGCCTCCCGCCTGGTCTCAGTCACCCACCCCGGTGCTGGGGGGCACCGTGGTTCTGCCGCTCTGTGCTCCCAGGGCTCTTGGTGGCGAGGGGCGGCTTTGTCTCCACCCCGAGACGTCCGTTCCCACCCTACAGAGGAGCCCAGCTTCCTGCACCCCCCATTCTGCTCATCGTGGGACTCGTGGCCCTGGGCTGCATTAGCAGAGGTGCAGCGGCCCAAACACGGGAGGAGACAGCCTTGCTCTGCTCGGCGTGGGCCGGACCACACCAGCCAAGCACCACGGCAGCTGGTGCCGGACACTTGGGTCCCCGGGCCCCCCTTCTCCTGGCCGCCCCAGGCGTCCAGCGCCTCCCGGCCTGTCCTGGGCTCTGCCCACTGGAAGCACCGGGAGGGGGCCGCCTACGCCCCTGCGCCCACGGGCAGCATCCTCAGGGCTTTGCATGCCGTGGCCCGTGGTGGCCGGGGACGGTGGCCGGGGACCGCAGCCCCTCTGGGTCCTGCCTCGCCGCCCTTCCTCCGGGGTGTCGGGGGAGGCCTCGGCAGCCCCCGCCTCCTCCGTGCTCTGGGTTCTGTGAGGCACGGCAGTGCCCCGCGGTCCCACCCTGGCCCCCGCGCTGGTGTTGGGGGACCACACGGTGGTGGCGACCCCTGCCCCTGCCGGCTGGGGCTTCCGGGGAGCGGTCTGGTGCTGCGGGAGACTCGGGGAGACTCGGGAGAGACTCGGGGAGCCTCGGGGACATCTCAGGTCCGGCGTGCCCGCCAGCTGA
>NW_011921723.1:0-2488 GCF_000151845.1 Pteropus vampyrus
GACACTTTGAGCCCCTAGAGGTACAAACGGCGTCTCATTCTTCTCTGTATCCTCATGCATAGCTCCTGGCCACCCAGAGACAGCGGACCCAGGGAGGCTTTGGCCCCTCCGTCCCTGGAGGCCGTCACCCGCTGGAAAGAGGTCAGTGGGGGACACTGCAGACAGCTGTGGGTCTGATTTCGGCCTCCGTGCCTTATGAACTTTGCGATCACCTCTTCGAGCCTTTCATTTCTTCATTTTGAATGCGTCCACGGGGACCATTACGACCATCCCAGGCAGAAAGGTGAGGGAGAGGGAGGTGTCTGCTTCCGTCCTGAAGTCTGATTTCCAATGCGGAAAGCAGGAAGGAGCAGAGGCCTTAGGAAGGAGCCCCGGGGCCTCTGGGATGAAAAGAGATCATGCTGAATTGTGGCCCTGGAACGCCCGGTGTCCACACTCCGGGGAGGTGGAGGTGCTGGGAGCGGCGTGTCTTCTCTGGTAGACCACGGTCCACACAGGTTTCCTTCGAAAATCCACCATATACATATATATGCATATAGATGAACATATATATGCATATATATGTATATGGTAGATCTGGCAAAAAGCTCTCTAGTGACGTCCATTTTGAGCCGGAACTGCAGACTTTCGAGATACGGCTCACTTGCGGCAAATTCACGGCCCTCCCGGCGCCTCGGGGCTCTGAGGGCGGTGCTCGGTCGTCTGCGGGTATATATATGTATATATATATATATATGTATATGTATATATATATATACATATATATATACATATATACATATATATATATTTATGTATATATATATATATAAAGAGTGAGAGAAATAGACAGATACATAGATAGATAGATAGGTAGATAGAGAGAGAGAGAGAGAGAAACAGAGAAAGAGAAAGATAGAGATATAGAGATATCTATAGATTCAGATACAGATATAGATATAGCTATATCTAGGGGAGCTCTGGCAAAAAGCACTCTACTGACGTCCATTTTGAGCCAGAACTGCAGACTTCCGAGATATGGCTCACTTGCGGCAAATTCAAGGCCCTCCCGGCGCCTCGGGGCTCTGAGGGCGATGCTCGGTCGTCTGCGGGTACTGGGGTACAGAAGTTGCAGAAGCACTCACTGACACTTTGAGCCCCTAGAGGTACAAACGGCGTCTCATTCCTCTCTGTATCCTCGTGCAGAGCTCCAGGCCACCCAGAGACAGCGGACCCAGGGAGGCTTTGGCCCCTCCGTCCCTGGAGGCCGTCACCCGCTGGAAAGAGGTCAGTGGGGGACACTGCAGACAGCTGTGGGTCTGATTTCGGCCTCCGTGCCTTATGAACTTTGCGATCACCTCTTCGAGCCTTTCATTTCTTCATTTTGAATGCGTCCACGGGGACCATTACGACCATCCCAGGCAGAAAGGTGAGGGAGAGGGAGGTGTCTGCTTCCGTCCTGAAGTCTGATTTCCAATGCGGAAAGCAGGAAGGAGCAGAGGCCTTAGGAAGGAGCCCCGGGGCCTCTGGGATGAAAAGAGATCATGCTGAATTGTGGCCTTGGAACGCCCGGTGTCCACACTCCGGGGAGGTGGAGGTGCTGGGAGCGGCCTGTCTTCTCTGGTAGACCAGGGTCCACACAGGTTTCCTTCGAAAATCCACCATATACATATATATGCATATAGATGAACATATATATGCATATATATGTATATGGTAGATCTGGCAAAAAGCTCTCTAGTGACGTCCATTTTGAGCCGGAACTGCAGACTTTCGAGATACGGCTCACTTGCGGCAAATTCACGGCCCTCCCGGCGCCTCGGGGCTCTGAGGGCGGTGCTCGGTCGTCTGCGGGTATATATATGTATATATATATATATATGTATATATATATATATATATACATATATATATACATATATACATATATATATATTTATGTATATATATATATATAAAGAGTGAGAGAAATAGACAGATACATAGATAGATAGATAGGTAGATAGAGAGAGAGAGAGAGAGAAACAGAGAAAGAGAAAGATAGAGATATAGAGATATCTATAGATTCAGATACAGATATAGATATAGCTATATCTAGGGGAGCTCTGGCAAAAAGCACTCTACTGACGTCCATTTTGAGCCAGAACTGCAGACTTCCGAGATATGGCTCACTTGCGGCAAATTCAAGGCCCTCCCGGCGCCTCGAGGCTCTGAGGGCGATGCTCGGTCGTCTGCGGGTACTGGGGTACAGAAGTTACAGAAGCACTCACTGACACTTTGAGCCCCTAGAGGTACAAACGGCGTCTCATTTCTCTCTGTATCCTCGTGCAGAGCTCCAGGCCACCCAGAGACAGCGGACCCAGGGAGGCTTTGGCCTCTCCGTCCCTGGAGGCCGTCACCCGCTGGAAAGAGGTCAGTGGGGGGACACTGCAGACAGCTGTGGTCTGATTTCGGCCTCCGTGCCTTTATGAGCTTTGCGATCACCTTCTTCCAGCCTCATCATTTTCTT
>NW_011921724.1:0-1291 GCF_000151845.1 Pteropus vampyrus
TCCCTCTTGCGACCACATCAAAGTTCTGACAGTAAGCACGAAGCAAAGAGCAAGCAAAGTCACCTAGAATCTAGATGAATAAAAGCACTACAACTAAGGAAGAAAATAAGAAATCACACTGCAGCAGTTTAAGGTAGAAGGGAGCAAAGACATGAGGCTAGTGGTCCTAAGTGGCTGAGTGGGACAGAGTCTATAGCACGGGCAGCCGGCAGCTACAGACGCATCTTAGAGGGGCCATGTTCATGAGCAAACTTTCAGGGTGACAGATTCGCTTCCTCTGAGCATGAGTGCTGCTTTGGCTCCACAAAGGGCACCAGAAACTTACAGAAGGGCACTGAGTTGTCAGAGTGAGGATCAGAGGGGAGGCTTCTCCTGGGCAAAAGTGCTGGCAGTATCCATTGTTCTCTGTTGAGCCCTCTCCACTCTCAGTGTGCGGACTCAGCACTGCCATAGCTGAGAAGTCATCGAACTGGATAATGGAAGTCGCTCCGCCTAGAGGATTCTCTGAAACACCACCTCCTCCAATTCAAGGCCTCACCCAAGACACACCCAGGTGTGTCCTTGACAAGTTTGGTGTTCCTTGCTGAGCAGAGCCAAGACTTACATTAGTGACAGCTGATGTCAGTTTCTGGCATGGCTTCTTGAGGCAACTATAAGCACATCATCTGTGGATTGCTTGCTGAATCTAAACAAGTGGCTCCAGAGGGGCACAGGCTGAGGCTAAACTTGGCCTGCAGCTGAACCCCTCTCAGGACTGTGCCACTGGACACCTACTACACAAAGCCACATTAATAAGACTGGGAGACTTAGGAGCTTTGCTTAGTACATAGAAACCGACACAAAAAGGCAGCCAAAATGAGAAGACAAAGAAGCAGAAACCATATGAGAGAACAGAACAGAGACCTAGGAATAATGGAGTCAAGCAATCTCACAGATGCGGAGTTCAAAACACTGGTTATAAAAATGCTCATTGAACTTAAGGAAAGGGTAAAGGAACTCAGTGAGAACTTCAACAATGAGATAAAAAAAAATGGAAATGGAAATTGTAAAAGGGAACCAGTCATAAATAAAGAACATATTATCTAAGATGAGAAGTATATTAGAGGAATAAACAGAGTGGATAATGAAGAGGATTGAACCACTGATATAGGGGATGGGAAAGCCAAGGACACTGGCAAGAAAAAGGAAGACAAGAATATGATAATTTAAGGAGCCTATGGGACAAAATTAGATGTATAAATATCCATGCTATAGGGGTATCTGAAGGAAAACAAGAAGTTCAAGGGCTATT
>NW_011921725.1:0-1223 GCF_000151845.1 Pteropus vampyrus
GAAACGTATGCAATAACTTAATCCCTTTCCATTTTTTGTACAAACCATCAAATCAAGTGTGACGATGTATAAGGCTTGGAAGAGGTCTACAAGGACAGTAGAGCTGACTGTTCCACAGGAGACCTGGGAAAGGTACTTATAATCATCCAAACTTGCCAAGTACAAAGACAGTATAAGTGCTTGTTTCTATATTCCAGTGAATATGAAGAGTTTATTTCCACTTCACCATGAAGCTGGTGGGGAAGAGTAAAGGTCCAGATTCCTTTGGCAGTGGGCCTGTGGAATGCTCCTATGGAGAAGCCCTGGAAGGGCCCCAGGGGAGTCACCAAACTGAAGTCTGGGATCTGGCCCCACCCCACCTATCTCGAGGTCCCATATGGAGACTCGTGTGGGCCATCTCTCACCTCAGTGCAGCGCCGGATGTTGTGGGTGTTCCGCCATACCCGCGCCTCGTACCGGGCGATGGCGTTGGTGAACTCATCATCCAGCTCCTCCTCTATGATCTGTGGGGTACGGATGGAGCTCTATAGAGAGAGAGAGCCCGGTACCGGGCAGGGAGGCATCAGGGGTCTGCCTGGGATTGTCACTGGAGGAGACACCCGCCACTAACTCTGCTTCACAGATCATGCCCAGAGGGGCATCTACAAAGACCTCCAGCCAGGGAAGTAACAAGATGACACCGTGGGGGCTGAGGGTTAACAAGTGAATGAAGGAGCTTGGTCCCCAGCACTCCCCTTCCCAGCCTTCCAGCCATGACCTAGGGTATGAACTTGACAGTTCTGCCAGGTTTTTGACAACTGACAACCTGCATCAACACATGACGTGCAGCCCTCATCCCAAGCTTCCCCTTGCCACCCCCAACACACACATACACACACACACACACACACACACACACAGGATGAGGGGTCAGGTGTGTGGGGTTGTTCGGGCGGGTTCACAGTTGAGGCCTGGCCTTGACCAGCCTGCCCTGGGCTGACCTGGGGTACCTGATGGTGCTTCTTGCCAAATGGCCAGAGCCGTCGGAGGTTGTGCCAATATTGACGGCATCGCAAAAGACATCGGTTCTGGGCTTTTTTCTGCCCAGAGCCTCGGAAAGTCGGGAAACAACAGCAAGACATCCTGCTCTCTTGACCGTCTCTAGTCAAGTGAGCTGGATAGGGGGCTGTCTCTAGAATGTGGGTGCCTGGTCACCAGAGTTCTAACGTCAGTTGGGATCTGTC
>NW_011921726.1:0-1301 GCF_000151845.1 Pteropus vampyrus
TAACCCAAAGTTTGGGAACTGGGGTCTCTGCGGACATAGTCCCCTTTGCCATGTGAAAATAGTCCTCTGCCCCATGCAACGTGTCCCCATCTGCTCGGAGGCTCAGGACCAGTGCGTGTTTGTTACATTGCCAGCAGGAGTCAGCAATGACTTTCCCACGTGTCTCAGCCCCCACCCCGCTCACAGCTTTTCTCTTTGTTGTCAGAAACCAAACAGAGCCAGGCCCGCCAACAGCTGGGAGGGAAACACTTGGGTGGGGGGCGGGGGGAGGGGGCAGCAGAGATGAGCTGTGACCCCAGCTGGCCCAGTAGCTCTGTGTGGCCGCTGGAGGCCCGCCTGACCCCAACTCCTGAGAACTTCACCTTCTGGGATTTTTCTGGGCTCCCTCCCTGCTCTGGGAATCGGGTATTTATTTTGACATCTCAAATCTAATTAAGATCAAAGTGACTCTGATGTTCACCCTGAAGGCACTACAGTCTGGACAAGGGTTTTATAACAATCTTTGCCACCCCTCCAGGGGCACCAGCCGGCCGCAGGCTCTCGGGGGCCAGGACATCATGATCTACCGCTACCGGTGTCTAATCTTTAAGAACAAGCAGACACTCTGAGACACTTGGCAGGCACCATATCGATGGCTAATAGTCAGGCATTTCCTCAAACAGGTGTGGCACAACCACTCCCAGTCTTGCTTTTCCAGTCCGATTTACCTGCTGAGCAGGTGTAGCAGGTGGCAGAAAGCAGATGGGAGGCTCGCCTTCTCTCCCCCTTGCTGGTCCCCAAAACTTGGACAGCCGGTGTGGTTTGCCTGCTTTTGCCCCCAGGGTGCCTTTGATGTGACTCCTCTTCATCGAGATGCTGTTTCACTAAACTTTAGTGTTTCTGCCTTTCATCGGCATATCCTTATCTACTCTGTGGTCTTTACTGGTAAAAACATTTTTCTGGCCAGTCTGTACGTAGCACTTGCCAGAATTTTTGTTGGCACTGATCCAGGTGGCTATTTTCGACCATCTGTGAGGCTGCCTGACAGGTCTTCGAGACCCAGCAGAGAGGCAGGTTGGCTCTACCAGCCGAAACGTCCTGAGACCGGGGAGGGGAGGGACAGGGCATCCGTGTCTCCCCATCTCCTATCACCCCCTGACTCGCTCAGGTCAGACCACAGGGAGGAGCTGTTAGATTTTTTTTTTGAGAAAATCAAACTCGATTTAAAAAAAAAAAAACAAATTGCATTCTCGTAAACACTCTCCGACTGGCCCATTGGGAGGCCATGATTGGCGTACTGGGGGAACATTTCCCAAATCGGA
>NW_011921727.1:0-1009 GCF_000151845.1 Pteropus vampyrus
GAAGTAAGATTTACCTTTGCTTTATATTTTTTTTATTTTTTAACCATGACAGATTTTATAAATCTGAAATTCACTTTGCTTTTACTAACATAAGCATTGAAAAAAATTCCAAAGGGTAAATTTTATTATTAAAAATACTATTTAAGATTCAAAATAAAGAGGTTAGGGGAACTCTTTTAAGTTTTCTGTTGAGTTAATAACTGTTAGAACAGGATAGATATTAAGTCATCATCAGTTAAGATTTGTTTACTGTATTAGAGTTCTCCAGAGGAAAAAAATCATGAAGAGATACCTCTCTATCTGTCTATCATCTATCTATCTATCTATCTATCTATCTATCTATCTATCTATCTATCATCTATCTATCTATCTATCTATCAATCAATCATCTATCATCATCATCTATCACCTATCTGCTTATCTATGTACCTTAAAGAAAGATTTATTTTAAGCATTTGGCTCACCTAACTGCAGGGGCTGGTATTTGTGAAATGTATAGCATTACCTAGCAGACTAGAAATGCAGGTAAGAATTGATGTTACAGACTTAAATTCAAAACCTGTAGGTGAACTAGCTGGCCAGAAATTCAGGCAGAGTTTGTATGTTTTAATCTTGAGGAAGAATTGCTTCTCCTTCAGTAATCTTCAGTCTTTTAAGTTTTTCAAATAATTGGATAAGGCCAGCTTACATCATGAAGGGTAATCTGCTTTACTTTAAGTCAATCGAGTGTAAATTTTAATGACATTTAAAATTACCTTTAAAGCAAAATCTAGACTAGTGTATTACTAAAAATTGGGCACCATATCCTAACTAAATTGATGATTAACCATCACATTTACAGAAATTATTATAAAATAAAAGTTTCATCTGTAGAATACATTTAATTTCAAAATGCCTTTAAAAATAAATACATTCTTACATCTATTGATTCAATAATTATTTATTGAGAGTGCTTACTACATAGATTTTTACTATATAACATTAGATAGATATAGATAGATATATAGGT
>NW_011921728.1:0-2481 GCF_000151845.1 Pteropus vampyrus
CATGCTCGGTCATCTGCGGCTACTGGGGTACAGAAGTTGCAGAAGCACTCACTGACACTTTGAGCCCCTAGAGGTACAAACGGCGTCTCATTCCTCTCTGTATCCTCAGGGTGCAGAGCTCAAGGCCACCCACAGACAGCGTACCCAGGGATGCTTTGGCGCCTCCGTCCCTGACTGCTGTCACCCACTGGAAAGAGGTCAGTTGGGGGACACTGCAGACAGCTGTGGGTCTGATTTCGGCCTCCGTGCCTTATGAGCTTTGCCATCACCCCTTTGAGCCTTTCATTTCTTCATTTTGAATGCGTACACGGGGACCATTACGACCATCCCAGGCAGAAAGGGGAGGGAGAGGGAGGTCCCTGCTTTCCTCCTGAAGTCTGAATTCCCATGCGGAAAGCAGGAAGGAGCAGAGGCCTTAGGAAGGAGCCACGGGGCCTATGGGATGAAAAGAGATCATGCTGAATTGTGGCTCTTGAACGCCCGGGATCCACACTCCGGGGAGGTGGAGGTGACAGGAGCGGCCTGTCTTCTCCGGAAGACCAGGGGTCCACACAGGTTTCCTTCGAAAATCCACCATATACATATATATGCATATAGATGAACATATATATGCATATATATGTATATGGTAGATCTGGCAAAAAGCTCTCTAGTGAGGTCCATTTTGAGCCGGAACTGCAGACTTCCGAGATACGGCTCACTTGCGGCAAATTCACGGCCCTCCCGGCGCCTCGGGGCTCTGAGGGCGGTGCTCGGTCTTCTGGGGGTATATACATGTATATATATATGTATATATATATATATATATATATATATATATATATATGTACATATATATATATATATATATAGAAAGAGTGAGAGAAATAGACAGATACATAGATAGATAGATAGGTAGATAGAGAGAGAGAGAGAGAGAGAAACAGAGAAAGAGAGAGAGATAGAGATATAGAGATATCTATAGATTCAGATACAGATATAGATATAGCTATATCTAGGGGAGCTCTGGCAAAAAGCACTCTACTGACGTCCATTTTGAGCCGGAACTGCAGACTTCCGAGATACGGCTCACTTGCGGCAAATTCACGGCCCTCCCGGCGCCTCGGGGCTCTGAGGGCGGTGCTCGGTCTTCTGCGGGTATATACATGTATATATATATGTATATATATATATATATATATATATATATATATATATATATATATATGTACATATATATATATATATAGAAAGAGTGAGAGAAATAGACAGATACATAGATAGATAGATAGGTAGATAGAGAGAGAGAGAGAGAGAGAAACAGAGAAAGAGAGAGAGATAGAGATATAGAGATATCTATAGATTCAGATACAGATATAGATATAGCTATATCTAGGGGAGCTCTGGCAAAAAGCACTCTACTGACGTCCATTTTGAGCCGGAACTGCAGACTTCCGAGATACGGCTCACTTGCGGCAAATTCACGGCCCTCCCGGCGCCTCGGGGCTCTGAAGGCGATGCTCGGTCGTCTGCGGGTACTGGGGTACAGAAGTTGCAGAAGCACTCACTGACACTTTGAGCCCCTAGAGGTACAAACGGCGTCTCATTCCTCTCTGTATCCTCGTGCAGAGCTCCAGGCCACCCACAGACAGGGGACCCAGGGAGGCTTTGGCCCCTCTGTCACTGGAGGCCGTCACCCGCTGGAAAGAGGTCAGTTGGGGGACACTGCAGACAGCTGTGGGTCTGATTTCGGCCTCCGTGCCTTATGAGCTTTGCCATCACCCCTTTGAGCCTTTCATTTCTTCATTTTGAATGCGTACACGGGGACCATTACGACCATCCCAGGCAGAAAGTGGAGGGAGAGGGAGGTGCATGCTTCCGTCCTGAAGTCTGAATTCCCATGCGCAAAGCAGGAAGGAGCAGAGGCCTTAGGAAGGAGCCCCGGGGCCTATGGGATGAAAAGAGATCATGCTGAATTGTGGCTCTTGAACGCCCGGGGTCCACACTCCGGGGAGGTGGAGGTGACAGGAGCGGCCTGTCTTCTCCGGTAGACCAGGGGTCCACACAGGTTTCCTTCGAAAATCCACCATATACATATATATGCATATAGATGAACATATATATGCATATATATGTATATGGTAGATCTGGCAAAAAGCTCTCTAGTGAGGTCCATTTTGAGCCGGAACTGCAGACTTCCGAGATACGGCTCACTTGCGGCAAATTCACGGCCCTCCCGGCGGCTCGGGGCGTTGAGGGCCATGCTCGGTCGTCTGCGGCTACTGGGGTACAGAAGTTGCAGAAGCACTCACTGACACTTTGAGCCCCTAGAGGTACAAACGGCGTCTCATTCCTCTCTGTATCCTCAGGGTGCAGAGCTCAAGGCCACCCACAGACAGCGTACCCAGGGATGCTTTGGCGCCTCCGTCCCTGACTGCTGTCACCCACTGGAAAGAGGTCAGTTGGGGGACACTGCAGACAGCTGTGGGTCTGATTCAGCCT
>NW_011921729.1:0-1283 GCF_000151845.1 Pteropus vampyrus
ATTGTGGGGAGGAGGGAGGTAGATGAGATAAAAGGAGTCAAACATGTAGTGACAGAAAGAAATCTAACTATTGACAGTGCAATATATCTATATATATATATATATATATTGTGTGTGTGTATATATACACACACACATACACACACACACACACACACACACACACACACACACATATACACCTTACTGTTGAATCGTGCACCTGAAACTTACTGGATTTCATTAACCAATGTCACCGTAATAAAATATATATATATAAAAAAGAAAGAAAGAATTTAGCTTCTAGGGTCATATTAGCTTCCACTGTACTCCCCATGGCTGACCATTCTGCTGTCAGATCCTTTTCCCAGGAGACTCTTGATATTGTCTCCTCTCCTTCCTCCTCCTGGACTTAGCCTCCCGAACAACTAGAATTGGAGCCTCTGCTTCCTCAGTAATGCTCCGCTCCCCTGGCAACATGGCTCCTATACAGCTTGATTTCATAGATTGCTCCCAGTCACTCTATCCTGTGTTTGCAGCGCAAGTCTTTCTGGTTTAGCACGAATGCAGAGGTCTTGCCTCCTTCTGTCAGTCTGTGTTTGAAATTTGACATATGATTCCTTATAACACTCCTCACTGTTGAGGCCCCATCTGAATGTTTTTGGGCATTCTGCCATGGGAACCAGTGGGCTGACAGCTCTAAATTCATTCAATTCTGAAAATGTGACTTCATAAATTCTCTCTTAAGTTTCTTTTGCCTCTCTTCCTCTGAGGCTCCCATTTCCACAACATATGGCAAGTTCTGAAGATGGCCAAAAAGACCCCTCTGCGGTTCCTGTCCTGCAGTCTCCACTAATAAATCTGGTTTCTAGTATCTTCTCTCCTCAAATAGGATCATCCATGCTTGCCTGATATCAGGCTTATAGTAGGACAACAGGCTCCAGGGGTCCTCATTTTATAGATGAAACAAAATAATCAATCCAAATACAACTGTCACGGATCTTCCACATACTGCCCCCTGCCCCACTCCACCCCACTCCATGAAAGTTGCCAATTTCTTTCCTTTTTTTTTTTTTTTTTTAATTTGCATCTATTCTAGACCTCACGGGTAAAATAGAGAAAGAATCCAGAAGAATCCTCTTTCCCCAAAATTAACAACAACAAAAAAGGGGGATTAAAAAGCTGCAAAACAATGCAGTAGCAATAAAAAAATGGTGTATGTAGAGGATGGGATTTGTCTCACATCATAATCTTTAAAAATCCCCATCATGGAAAGAAAAAGACAGAAGATCCCCACTATCCTC
>NW_011921730.1:0-1030 GCF_000151845.1 Pteropus vampyrus
CCTTTTTATGCAGATATAAGGAAATTAATGAAAGAAACTGAAGAAGATAAAATAAATGGAAAGATATCTCATGTTCATTGATTGGAAGACTTAATATCATTCAAATGTCCATACTATTCAAAGCAATCCACAGATTCGATGTAATCTTTATCAAAATTCCAATGGCATTTTTCACGGAAATAGAAAAATGAATCCTAAAATTCATACTGAACTACAAAAGACCCCAAACAACAAGAACAATCTTGGGCAAGAGGAGCAAAGCTGGAGGCAGCATCCTTCCTGATTTCAAACTATACTATAAAGCTATAGTAATCAAAACAGTATAGTGCTGACATAAAAACAGATACATAGACTAATGTCTCTATGTATATATTACAGAATAGAGAGCCCAGAAATAAACCCATGCATTTACGGTCAACTAATCTTTGACAAAAGTGCCTAGAGTACACAATGAGAAAATGACAATCTTTTCAATAAATGATGTTGTCTGGGAAACTGGATATCCACATGAAAAGAATAAATTTGGACTCTTATCTTACAACATGCAAAAAAAAATTACTCAAAATAGACTAAGAACTTAAATGTAAGGCCTGAAACCCTAAAAATTATAGAAGAAAACAGGGGAAATCTTTTTGACATTGGTCTTGGCAAAGATTTCTTTTTGGATATGATACCAAAAGCACAGGTAACAAAATCAGAAATAAGCAAGTGGGACTACATCAAACTAAAAAGGTTCCGCACAACAAAGGAAACCATCGACAAAATGAAAAAGCAACCTACAGAATGGGAGAAAATATTTACCAACCTTATGTCTGATAAGAGGTTAATATCGAAAATATATAAGAAACCTATACTTGATAGCAAAAAAAAAAAAAAAAATGAACAATCCAATTTAAAAAAAAAATAGACAGAGGACTTGATTAGACCTCTTTCCAAATAAGACATACAAATGGCCGATAGGTATATGAAAAGGTGTTTGACATCACTAATCATCAGGGAAATGCAAATTGAAAACACAGTGAGATATCAC
>NW_011921731.1:0-2473 GCF_000151845.1 Pteropus vampyrus
AAATAACATGCTACCAAAAAATAAATGGGTTAACAATTACAGCCAGAAAGAAATCAAAAGATTCCTAGAGACAAATGAAAATGAAAACTCAATGACTCAAAATCTATGGGACAGTGAAAGCAGTATTTTTTTTTAAATTTGTTTTTAATTAAGTTTATTGGGGTAACATTGGTTAATACAATCATATAATTTTAAGGTGTACATTAGCATTTGACATCTGTATATTCTACTGTGCGTTCACCACCCAAAGTCCAGTTTCCTTCAGCTACCATATATTTGATTCCCTTTACCTATTTCACCCTCCCCCGACCCCCTATATTTTTGACCCCCTTACCACGTCTACTCCCCTTCGCGCCCCCGCCACCATCTCACTAGTAACTACTACTCTAGAGTCTACTGGTAACCACTAGCCTATAGTCCATGTCCATGAGTCTCTGTTTGTTTGTCCTGCTCATTTGTTGCTTTTAGGTTTATATGCCACATATAAGTGATATCATGTGATTTTCAACTTTTTCTGTCTGGCTTACTTCGCTTAGCATGATTATCTCAAGGTCCATCCATGTTGTCGCAAATGACAGTATTTCATCTCTTCTTATGGCTGAATATTATTCCATTGTATATATGTACCACAGCTTATTTAGCCAATCATCTATTGTAGGGCACTTTGGTTGCTTCCATGTCCTGGTCACTGTAAATAATGCTGCTATGAACATTGGTGTTGAAAGCAGTCTTAAGAGAGAAATTCATAGCATACAGGCCTACCTCGAGAAATAATAAAAATCACTATAACCTTACACTTAGAGGAACTAAAAAAAGAACAGCAAAGTCCAAAGGGAGTAGAAAGAAAGAAAGAATAAAGATCAAAGCAGAAATAAACAATATAGAATCTAGAAAAACAATACAAAACATTAATGAAACAAAGAGCTGGTTCTTTGAAAGGATAAACTGATAAACCCTTAACCAGACTCATCAAGGAAAAAGAAAAAAGATTCGAATAAATAAAATCAGAAATGAAAGAGGAGAAATAACTATGGATGCCACAGAAATATAAAGGATCATAAGAAAATACCACGAGCAATTATATGCCAACAAATTGGACAATCAGGAAAAAATGGATACATTCCTAGAAACATACAATTTCCCAAAACTTGGTCAAGAAGAAACAGAAAATCTAAACTGACTGATTATCACCAATGAAATAGAATGAGTAATCAAAAACTTCCAGAAAACAAAAGTCCTAGACCCAGTGTCTTCATAGGTGAATTATACCAAACATTCAAAGAAGAATTAACACCTATGCTTCTCAAATTAGTCCAAAAAATTCAAGAAGAGGGAAGACTCCCTAACTCCTTTTATGAGGCCACCATTACCTTGATTCCAAAACCAGAAAAAGGCATTACAAAAAAAAAAAAAGATATAGGCCAATATCTCTTATGAACATTGATGCAAAAATCCTCAAAAAATGTTAGCAAACTGAATTCAGCAATACATTAAAAATATTATACACCATGATGAAGTTGGATTTATTCCTGGGATGCAAGGTTGGTACAATATCCACACATCAATTAATGTGACACACCACATTGACAAATTGAAAGATAGAAACCATATGATCATATCAATAGGTGTAGAAAATTGTTCAACAAAATCCAGCATCCATTTATGATAAAAACTCTCAGCAAAGTGGGAATAGAGGAAACATACCTCAACATAATAAAGGCCATATATGACAAACCTACAACTAACATCTTACTTAACTGGGAAATGCTAAAAGTGTTTTCCTTATGATCAGGAACAAGACAAGAATGCCTACTTTCACCACTTATGTTGAACATCGTATTGGAAGTCCTAGTCATAGCAATCAGACAAGAAAGTGAAATAAAAGATATCCAGATTGGAAAGGAAGAAGCAAAATTCTCGTTATTTGCAGATGACATGATACCATATATAAAGAACCCTAAAGATTGCACCAAAAAACTGTTAAAACTGATCAATGAATTCAATAAAGTAGCAGGATACAAAATTAATATTCAGAAATCAGTGGTGTTTTTATACACCAATGATGAACTTTCAGAAAGAGAAATTAAGAAAGCAATCCCATTTACAAGAGCATCAAAACAATAAAATATCTGGGAATCAAACTAACCATGGAGGTAAAAGACATGTTCTCAGAAAGTTATAAGTCATTGGAAAAAGAAACTGAAGAAGATATATATAAATGGAATCATATATCATGCTCATGGGTAAGAAGAATCAACATTGTTAAAATGTCCATATTACCAAAGCAATCTATAGATTCAATGCAATCTCTATCAAAATACCAATGGTATTTTTCAGAGAGCTACAACAACAACAAAAAAGTCTAAAATTTACATGGAACCATAAAAGATCTAATAGCCATAGCAGTCTTGAGAAAGAAAAAAAAGTTGGAAGAATCACACTACCAAACGGCAAACTATGCTACAAGACTACA
>NW_011921732.1:0-2473 GCF_000151845.1 Pteropus vampyrus
GTCAAATCGCAATAAACTCACACTCAGCATCACTGTTTACCGGACGATCATCAGGATGAGAGAACGGCATGAAGACAGTCAGCAGATATCAGGACGCATGGATCCCAACGAGCAAGGAATCACATAATGGGAAAGAGCCAAGTGTCCTGCACAGAAGGGGACACGCCTCCCGGGATGGACGCTTCTGAACTTCATCCTGGGACAAGAGGAGACACCATCTCAGTCCTGACCACTGAACAGCCAAGGGAGCCACGGACAGAGCGACCCTGAGGAGTCTGAGTGGAGCACAGAGACACCCTGAGGTGATGGGGAGACCACAAGAGGAAACACATGTCCTGGCCCTAAGGACAGAGCAGTTGGGAGACAGGAGCTGTGTCTGAAGGGCTCTGGTCACCATGTCACACAATGGAGTGTCTGCACCTGGACACCAGGGGGCGCTCGGTCCTATTTCTGAAGGTCTGGGAGGGATCAGAGCTGGAAATATTTATTTAAATTATAAGCCAATTGTATGACACCTAAGACAAGATCCTTACAAGAAGCCTGTGAAGTGGAAATAATGAAAACTACAATGTGAGACTGTAAGGTCAGTTCCTAAAATAAGGAAGAGTGTTATACATTCCACAGATAAAGGTGAAGCCTAAGGAAGCCATTATTATTATTATTATTATTATTATTATTATTATTATTATTATTTTACCAAGCACTAATTTCAAACAGAATCTCTATGAAAGAGTTCACACATGATATGATTCTGAAATGTTTGCTGAACAGTCTACTTTTGAAAATGCCACTGTGTGGTTTCCTGGAAAATTCCCTTCTATGACATTTCCCTGGAGAGTCCCTTCAAGCCTTTCAAACCATCAACTGTCTCCTCGGCTCTGACACCGGACCCAATGCACACCTGGGTCATTTAGCTTCTTCTAGTCTGTACTCTAAGCGCTCTGACACCTTGAATAGTTATATATGTACCTTACTCCCATGGACCTTACTCTGGGTATAATAAACTACAATATCAACACAGTGTACCAGGATCGCAGCATCTAGGGACCAGACCAAGGATGTGTGAATAGAGACAGTGACTGGTGAGCTGCACAAACCAGCTGGGCTCTCAGGGCTCTGGGCCACTGGGAGGTGTGTATCCAGCCACCAGCAGGGGGCACTGGGGGACTGACTTGTGGTCCCTGCACAACTGCTCACTAAGGACAATTCATTCACTCGAAGGAGCCTGGCCTGGGTGCAGTTCTCTGTGCTCCCTGATGAGACTCAGTAGCTATGTCATTTCTGGGCTGGCAGAATCCCCTGAGCAGGATCTTTGTGTGGTGTCAGCAGGTGCTTCCTCCCGGGGATCTCCCAGCGGGTAAAGCGAACCTCCATCCTCCTCAATCTGGGTGTGAGCTGAGCTCTAGCACCAGGGCTCAGGGAAGGGCTGGGCGGTTACTGGATGGACACACATTTGCATGCACAGCCCCTCCTCTGGCGGAGGGTGGAGAAGAAAAGGAGGCCTGGGCAGCCCAGCCCCACTGTGGGCTCAAGGGCTGTGTGCACCATGGCCTGACCCCCGTCCTCCTCATGCTCCTCTCTCAGTGCACAGGTGGGGAATGGCCTCGGAGACCCTGGGCTTCCCACAAAATTTCTGCCCTGTTGCTCAAAATCCTGAGAAATTTTCTCTCATTTCTGTGCCAATGACCATGTTTGTCTGTGTTTGCAGGTTCCCTCTCCCAGCCTGTGCTGACTCAGCCGCCCTCCCTCTCTGCATCTCCGGGAGCATCAGCCAGACTCACCTGCACCTTGAACAGTGGCTTCAATGTTGGTGGCTACTGGATACACTGGTATCAGCAAAAGCCAGGGAGCCCTCCCCGGTATCTCCTGAGGTTCTACTCAGACACCAATAAGAACCAAGGCTCCGGGGTCCCCAGCCGCTTCTCTGGATCCAAAGACGCCTCGGCCAACGCAGGGCTTCTGCTCATCTCCGGACTCCAGCCTGAGGACGAGGCCGACTATTACTGTGACACCTGGGATGACAAAACTAAGACTTACACAGTGGTCCAGACCCATGGGGAAGTGAGACACAAACCTCCCCCTCACTTTCCTGGCCTGGTGCCATCACTCATGGGAGGGGCTCTGATCATGTCCGACAGGAGGTGACTTCTTCTGTCATTTCTTCTGTGACATCTGATTTCCTCAATCCACTTGATCTGACAATATCACATGCTTCTCTTCAGTTTAAATTCAGATCTCTCCATTGGTCATATATCCTCCCCGTTACCATGTCCACTGGCAGTAACCCCGTGTCAGAGGTCCGCAGCCCTCAGTGGGGACAAGGGAGGAGCCTGAAGGGCTTGGGTCAGCCCCTGCCCTCCTGAGGGAGCAGAGGGGGTGACTCGGTGCTGCTCCAGGTCTGAGTGCTTCCACCTGGGGTGGGGAAGCGATGGGCCCTCTAAACCAGAGTTAAAAATAATATATTTATGATAGC
>NW_011921733.1:0-2472 GCF_000151845.1 Pteropus vampyrus
TATTTTGTTTTCAACCCAATGATTGAATGATGGCATGATAACTTGTCATAATCATATGTTGGGGCACAATGTGGACAGATATCCACAGTGGGGGACAAAGGGAAAGCATTTATATCAAAGCAGGGCTTCATTATAGTGTGAGACTTAATTCTCTAATATTGATCTTAATTTTTAGTTTCACCCAGGAAGCAACATAAAAATTAGTCCTGTGACTTACAAAAGTATAAACTATAACATATGTCGAGAGCCTTAAGCCTGCAACTGCTGGCACAGCCCACCTGTTTCTGACTAGCCAAGTAGAAGTCACCTCATCTGGTGGACGCCAATGAGCTTGTAACAAATACTCTCTTCCATGATCAGTCCCGCCCCTGCCCTCTCCACTTGAGTGTATAAATATAACCGCTCGACAATAAAATTTTGAGGCTTGATCAGAACACTGTCTTGCCTCCATTCTTTTCTCCCGCCCATGTTTTCTTCAAGGTACGGTCCTCCTCGGGTTCTACGCAATAACTAGGTCCTGCAGGTCGGGACAAGTGGCGCCCAACGTGGGGCTCGAGGCACGGACCTTTACCGGACAGCGTAATTCGTGAAAGGCGTGCACGCACCTAGGAGTGCCTTCCCGGCGGCTGCGACCCCCAGACGTCGGAACGGCGGGTAAGTCATTGCTGTCCCATTTTTAACATGGGCCATTCAATCTCCAGAGAGGAGACCTTTATCAAAGAGATAAAGAAGTCGTTAAGGGAGAGAGGAATTCGGGTTAAGAAAAAGGATTTGGTTAGTTTTTTCTGTTTTGTTGATGAAAAATGTCCGTGGTTCATTATTAGCGGCCCAGATATTCATCCCTTGAGTTGGCAAAAAGTAGGAAAAGATTTAAATAGATTACTGGAAAAAGAGGGACCAAATGCTGTCCCCGTTAGTTGTCTCAGTTATTGGGGACTCATTCGAGATATCATTGAAGGGGCCGAAACTGATAGTAATAAGAGACAGCTGCTATCGGTAGCCACTGAAACGCTCAAACAGCTCTCTCGTCCCCCATCCGTTAAAGGTGGAGCTACCTCTTCCCCCTGTACTTCTGTAGTCGTGGACGTAGAGCCCTCGCCTCCGTTGGGAGACCCTCTTCCCCAAATATACCCCATAATCCCAAAACCCAGCCCTGAACCCCTTGATCCCGGAGATGCAACTGTTCTGGAGGACGAGGCCGCCAAATATCATGAGCCTGTTTGGCCTTCATCTCATACCTTTTTTGCTGCAGGGAGGCCTGCCACGTGCCCCCCTCCTTACAACCCCCTCCATATCCCTCAGGCGGTTCTTGACCCCTTTTTGGAGACAAAGAAACAACTGCAACAACAAATTCAAAGCCCCAAAAGCGTCTTTACTTTACAGAGTGAATTGGCTAATTTACAATTAGAAGTCTCCGCTCTACATAATTCTATTTTTTCGGGGCCTCAATCTAAGCCCCCTAAGGGACCCCGGGCCAAACCCTTTGATTTCCCCATCATGACTCGATCCGGTACCAAACCCTCACAGGACCCGGATACAACTCAGGAGGCGTCTACTGACGCCCAAGAGGCCCCTAGAGCCAGCACACCTGATGACCCAGCTTATGACGATGTGGCACAATCTGAGGAAGAAGGGAAAGACCCGCCTAATGATTCTGAAAATGAGGGAGACTATCAGAACCTTTTGCCTACTGTAAAACGGATAAAATTTAAAACTGTCAAAGATTTACATAATGCCATAAAGAACTATGGCCTCACAGCTCCCTTTACCTTGTCCATACTTGAAAGTTTGCCTGGTGATGGCTTTCTGTTGCCGGGAGAATGGACAAGAGTGGCCCAATCTGTGCTGAGTAGGGGAGAGTTTTTAACTTGGAAAGCAGAATTTCTTGACGGGGGAAACTCAGGCAATGCGCAACCAGAAAAATCCCCGGTCTCCCATGGCCACCTGGACTGCTGATAAGATATGTGGGAGGGGAGACTTTGCCTCTGAGCGTAAACAACGCAGTTTGTCCGCTGGGATCCTTAGTCAAACAGCGGCCGCTGCTATCGGGGCCTGGAGAGCCATTCCTCCAAAAGGCTCGGTCACCACGCCCTTGAGCAAAATAGTTCAGGGGCCCCATGAACCTTTCTCCCAGTTCGTTGCACGTTTACAGGAAACTGCGGAGCGCGTCCTAGGGCCAGAAGACGGGGAAGGGAAATTTGTAAAACAGCTTGCTTATGAAAATGCTAATGCTGCCTGTAAAGTGGCTTTAAAGGGGCACATCCGAAATCTCGATATTCATGGGATGATTCGCTTGTGCAATGATGTCGATTCCACCGCCCATCAAATAAAGTTGGCCATTGGGGCTGTAATACAACATGCTAATAGTAACACTCCTGTTCCCCTCTTATAAGATTTCAGCCGCCCTCCGTTTAGTGCAGGAACAATTAAGGGCTGGCCGTTTGGGACCCTCTTTTTCCAGTAATCTCAAGA
>NW_011921734.1:0-1155 GCF_000151845.1 Pteropus vampyrus
ACCCGGATCAAGTCAGGCCCCGGAAGGCAGCTTCAATCCAGAGGCATGTTAATAAGAAACACTAAAGATCACTGAAAAGCAGTTTTCATTCTTACCGAATAACATCGAAGAACCCCCCCAAGAGGCCTCCCATTCATAAAGCACTCCGCAACATACTAAAACCAACTCCCACGAATTCCTAGCCTCCCCGCCACTCCGGTGACCTTGTGTCTGTCTTTCAACTACCGCAGATATCTCCCCGCCCCCCAATCGTCTGCAAAACTTTCCCCTCCATCCCAGCCCACTTGCTTCCAGCCATATCTGTTCTTCTCTCATTGGCTCCGCTCTTTCCGGCCTGAATCCAGAAGGCTGACGCTCTCCCGCTCACCTCCTCGCCCCATCACCAGGCTGCAGCACAACGGAGCAAAGAGCATGAGCCCCTCGGGCCTGATGGTGCGGTGCCTTGTGGGAGCGCGGGGATGCTCAGTGCTCAGGCTTGTCTCTGTCCTAGCTATTGTCTGAGAATCTTTTTCTTTCACAGGAATCCACTTAAGTCAGAACTCAAGTAAAGGAATTAAATCAGATGGACATAGAGATGTACATCTTCACGCGCGCACACACACACACACACACACACACACACACACACACCATATACCTTTGGCCAAATTGCTCAGTGTTTGGGATGACTCTGTGGCAGCCACATTAAATGGAGAAATGTTTCTGGAATGGTCATATAATTTTCTAATCCTGACCAACCATCCTATAAATTCACCACTATTGATCTTGGATGGCAGTGAAGAACTGACCACAAATGAATCAGCAGAAATTTATTGCCAGTCTTAGAAAAACAACTCGCATTTCAGGCCCTCTTGATGATGTTGGAATCTCATTAGTTTCATGTACAAAGAAGGGCAGGCGGGGCACTCTTAGTCATCTTTTCGTATTTACTGGTACCGCTTTTATATTTACCCTGAAAAGAATATCACTGTGTTTATTTTAGATCCTACTTTATAATGTATTTTTTTAAATACCTGACCTGAAAAGGTTTATCCGAAGGGTAACATCCATTAGAGAGAGGATACGTGTTGGGAAAACATGTTGCAATATTTCCACAACCGTATACAGAGGTAATTTTCCTTTTTATCAGAAGTTCACTTTACTGCACATCTGTGA
>NW_011921735.1:0-2471 GCF_000151845.1 Pteropus vampyrus
CTACTCATAAAATCCCAAGGAATCTACAAATTATCGACTAGAAATAATAGGTGAGTTTAGCAAATTTGTAGGATACGAGGGCAATGTATAAAAATCAGCTATGTCTCTCTGTATTAGCAAGAGCAATTGGAAGTTGAAAATTAAGCATAATGGCACTCGAAAATTATTTTGATAAAATTCCCAAAGTACGTGCATATCCTCTGAAGATGACAAAGCATCGCTGAGAAAAATGACAGATAAGCTATGTAAACTTAGACGTCCGGCACTCACAGAATGAAGGACTCCACGCTGTAAGTCATTCATTCTTCCCTAATAGATGTATAGACCCGAAGTAATCCCGATCAAAACCTTTTAGCTTTTTTCCAAAAAGAAAGAAAGAGTCAAACTAATAACAAAGTGGAAACGAAAATACAAAGGAACTAGAATAGTCAAAACAATTTTGAAAAAGAGGACCAGAGTTGGAGGACTTATATTTACTGATTTTAAGACTTGCTATAAATCTCCGGTAAGCAAGACAGAGTGCTGTTTGCGTAAGTGCCCGTATACAAACGGGAACAGAAGAGAGAGTCCTAAAACATTATATACATGTAATTAACTGATTTCCGGCCGAGATCCCAAAGTAATGCAAAAGGAAAATGGTTGTCTTTTCAGTAAATTCTGCAGCAAAAAAAAAAAAAAAGAAAGACAAGAAAAAGATGAACATATGAATGAAAATAAACCTCAATATTTACTTCGCACTATTCGAAAAAATTGCCTCGCAATCATAGATCTAAACGTAAGAACTAAAACACGAAACTTCAAAAAGAGAGCACAGGAGATATCTGGTTGAATTTACATAAGGCCTTTAGGAATTAATTACTAAATCTCTGACTCCAGAGAACAACGCAAAAACCCCAAACATGTTGAGGGAGGTGGAGGGAAGTTGGTCGTCGGGATTAGGATGTTTCTGGCATTGATGGCTTTTCCAGGTGTTCATCTTACCGTCCGTCCCTCCGTCGACCAGATGGACCTAGGTGCCCTTGAGGTGACGTCACATCTGAGAGAAGTATGATCACGGAACTCAATCTCCTCACCTTCGGGTGCTCGAACCCACTAAACCAGCAGAGCGCAGGACGTCGAGACAGCACCGGCGAGAACTCGTCATCCGTGCTCACCGGGAAGTCTAAACCGCACGCGAGTTGGGAGAGCCTAAGACCTCCTTGTTGCACCTGGACCGGCTTCTCCTGGGCGGGGGTGAACAGCGATTTTCACATGAGAAATGGGGAGGACATAGAATTGTACATACTCGGTAATGACAACCGATATCGCTGCGAAATGCTTGCGATGCAGTTTGCGTGACGGTTATTGGGAGAACTGCACAATGTCTTATTGAATAGAGATGCCATTCTCACTCGATTTAATCATTGCAGAAAATCTAAACTGATTTTCGATGAGTTCGGCCGGCACTGTCAACTCCCTCCATTAAATACATGGTCATCGCGTTCCGTTTCTGCGGCCTATTAAGCGTGTCTGCGGTTACGCCGTATTTCCATACATATGTGCCCATAATTTTTCATTCACAGCAGAGTTAGCAGCAATTTGACGCTAACAGTAAATTCTCAAAAAAAAAAAAATTGCTTTTCCAATATCGTCTGCGTCAAGTGAAACGAGGCGCATTCGGTTCTGACTTCGAGTCCATCTTTCCTCGTGACCTTTTTCCTCATCTCCTTCTGCCTTCCTGTCTTCACCACCCATGCGCTCTCCCGAGGCTCCCGGCATCCACCTGGCCCCGGCCTGCCCTCTGCTGATTTAAAATGATAGTTAACTTACATGCTTCCTCTCCCAGGAAACTGCAGCATGGCAGGAGAATATCAATCAAAAACGCACCCAGCTTGTTACGATTATGTCGGAACATGCTTGTTATTGGAAGATACGAAACTCATCTGATAGTGAAAAAACAAACAAGCGCATGGGACTTGGCAGCGTTCTCTTTGCCGAGGGACAGGGGACTGCATGGGTCCCACGCCAGGCCCCGAGGCCCAGCAGCCAGGGCCTCACAGCGGTAGAGGAGCCTGGGCCTCTGACACGCCGCTCTGCGTGGACCTACGAAGGCACTTCTCCTGCACGGAACCTTCGCGACTGAGAAATACACGTGCGCTGCTCTAAGCAACCGAGATTTAGGACAGCGGGGTATAGCGGTGATTCTGTCTCGACCAGTACACAAATTTGAACCAGAAACGGGGTTTGAGAGAGAGAGAGAGAGAGAAAGAGAGAGAGAGAGAGAGAGAGAGAGAGAGAGGCAGGGAGGGAGGGAGGTAGAGACAACATGAAAATCTAAGGCACGAGGCCATAGCTTTACGCGGGGCTGCAGGAAGGGAAACGGATGTAGAAGACGTGCTGTGGCAAATATTTAATAAAACTGCTGCCTGCAGTAGCCTGGGGAGCAGATCACGTGTCTGCTGAGTCAGCAACCTCCGGGGAGAGGACAGGTG
>NW_011921736.1:0-2470 GCF_000151845.1 Pteropus vampyrus
CGGAGGGTGGGAGCTAAATTTGAGCTCTGGGCAGAGGTGGCCTCTGTAACTCCAGGCTGAGGGGCAGGTCACCTCAGGTTCTGGTCACTGCAGGTCCCAGGCCACCTGACTATCCCAGTGTTGGGTTAGCCCAGAAAGAGGACAGGCGTTGTCCAGAATATTTCAGGTCCAGTGTCAGGAGAACTGTCCTCCAGGGGGACGTGCTGTTTTAGGAGGAGCTCTCTGTCCCTGAGTTTTCAGAGGAAGGACCTGCTGAGGGGTCTTGAGTCTTTCAGGATTGGGAACTGGCCTGGGGGGCTGGTCCACACATCATCCTGTGCTTCCCCCACCATACTCCAGAGCACCCATGTCATCTGTGTCCCTGTCTGTCATCTGCTCTAAGCCTCCCCACAGGGCCCAGGAGCTGGAGCATCTGCACGTGGAGACTCAGCCAGGGGACCCCATGGATTTCTCCGTTAGGGGAGGGGAGACCCTGTGGGACCCTCAGCGCCTCTGAGATGGAAGCAACCCAGATCCTGTATTCCCCTGTCCCATCCTGCACAGAAAGCTCCCCTTGTCCCAGAACAGCACGGGCTGGTGAGAGGCCATCAGGGACCATTGGGAGGCGTCCCCATGGACCGGGGGACCGGGAGTTGCCCCCTGCCTTCCTTTGATATCAGGGGGGGCCCCCTTGGTGCCTAGTGGTGAGTGCACCCGAGGCAAAGGCTGCAGGGTTTGTGCCAGGTCAGGTCTCCGTGGGAAGAGGAAGGACACAGGCTGCCACCCAGGGTCTCCCCTTCTCCCCGGGAGAGGAGACGTCCCTCCCAAGGTCAGACGGGGAGACTGTGGTATTCGGGGAGCGAATGGAGGTCCAACTCTCACTGTTAGGGGCTCCCTGTCCCCCTCCTGACTCTATCAGGGGTAACGGCCCATCCCTGGGACAGCCGAGGCCTCTTGCTGGCCTCCTCCCACGCTGACACCAGGGTCCTCGTGTCTGTAAGGAGCATGATCTGACCCCAGGTGTCACAGGGGCAGGAGACCTGCTTCCATGGTGTGGTTTCCTCAAATGTGAATACATGTTTACTGAGTGTTCATGACGGTTCCGGCCCCGGACTGGGCCCTAAAACCTGTACAGAGCACAGGACACACGTGGGGTCCGCACTCACGGAATTTACTTGCAACAGAGACAGGCGCTCTGAGAAATCAGGGCTCTAAATAGTTAATCATCATCGAGAGCAGGGCCATGAAGGGACAATGTCTGCTGCGTGTGGTGGAGTCTCAGCTGATCTGGGGATCACAGAGAGCACTTCTGAGAAAGTGGTCTCTTGGCTGAGACCCGAGGCGGGAGTGGCCATGAGTGGCCATTCGTCCCTCGAAGGGCAGAGGGTGGTGGAGGAGGAGTGTCCTGCAGAGGACTGGCCTCAGCGGGCAGGTGTTGCACTGGATGGATTAGGTGAGGGAGTCCAGCGTGGGCAGCAGGGAGAGGGAGGAGGATTGTGGCCTGAGTGAGGCTGGTGAGGGTCAGACCCTGCTGGGCTGCGGACCCCAGAGAGGCTCCAGGAGACTGCATAGCTCTGCCGCCCTCTGGTGGACCAGGATGGAAGTGTAGATGAAAAGGCCACGTACTTTTTTAAAATTTAAATTCTTATCAATTACAGTTGACGTGCAATACTCCATTAGTTTCAGGTGTGCAGCAGAGTGATTGGAGATTTAAATAACTTATAAGTGCTCCCCTCAACAAGTCCAGTACCCCCCGGCACTACTCATAGTTCTTCCCATACTATTGACTATATTTCTTTGCGATACTTCACATCCCCGAGACCCTTTTGTAACTGCCAATTCGTATTTCTTATTCTTCTCGCCTTTTCACTCAGCCCCCAAATCTCCCTCCCATTGGCATCTATCAGTTTGTTCTCTGTATTTGTGAATCTTTCTGTTTTGTTTGTTCGTTTATTTTGTTTTAAAGATTCCACGTATAATTCAGATCATATGGTATTTGCCTTTCTCTTATTTTACTTGGCATTATGTCCTTCATGTCCATCCGTGTTGCACTGGTAAGATTGCAAATGGTAAGATTTCATTCTGTTGCAAATGGTAAGATTTCATTCTTTTTATGGCCGAGGAATATTCCATTTTATATATGTCTCACCTTTTCTTCCTCCATTCGTTTATTGAGGGACACAAAGGGTGCTTTCATATCTTAGCTATTGTAAATAATGCTGCAATGAACATAAGGATGCATATATCTTTTCAAATTAGTGTTTTGTATTTCTCTGGACAAATACCCAGAAGTGGAATTGCTGGGTCACAGGTGGTCCTATTTTTAATTTTTTGAGGAACCTCCATACTGTTTTCCATAGTGGCTGCACCAATTTGCAGTCCCACCAGCAGTGCACGAGGGGTCCCTTTTCTCCACATCCTTGACAACACTTGTTTTTTGCTGATTTATTGATGATGGCCATTCTGACAGGTGTGAGGTGATAGTTCACTG
>NW_011921737.1:0-2468 GCF_000151845.1 Pteropus vampyrus
TCATGCGATCACCTCTTTGAGCCTTTCATTTCTTCATTTTCAATGCGTACACGGGGACCATTACGACCATCCCAGGCAGAAAGGTGAGGGAGAGGGAGGTGTCTGCTTCCGTCCCGAAGTCTGATTTCCAATGCGGAAAGCAGGAAGGAGCAGAGGCCTTAGGAAGGAGCCCCGGGGCCTCTGGGATGAAAAGAGATCCTGCTGAATTGTGGCTCTGGAACGCCTGGTGTCAACACTCCGGGAAGGTGGAGGTGCTGGGAGCGGCCTGCCTTCTCTGGTAGACCAGGGGTCCACACAGGTTTCCTTCGAAAATCCACCATATACATATATATGCATATAGATGAACATATATATGCATATATATGTATATGGTAGATCTGGCAAAAAGCTCTCTAGTGACGTCCATTTTGAGCCGGAACTGCAGACTTCCGAGATACGGCTCACTTGCGGGAAATTCACGGCCCTCCCGGCGCCTCGGGGCTCTGAGGGCGATGCTCGGTCGTCTGCGGGGACGGGGGTACAGAAGTTGCGGAAGCACTCACTGACACTTTGAGCCCCTAGAGGTACAAACGACGTCTCATTGCTCTCTGTATCCTCGTGCAGAGCTCCAGGCCACCCACAGACAGCGTACCCAGGGATGCTTCGGCCCCTCCGTCCCTGGAGGCCGTCACCCGCTGGAAAGAGGTCAGTAGGGGACACTGCAGACAGCCGTGGGTCTGATTTCGGCCTCCGTGCCTCTTGAGCTTTGCGATCACCTCTTTGAGCCTTTCATTTCTTCATTTTCAATGCGTACACGGGGACCATTACGACCATCCCAGGCAGAAAGGTGAGAGAGAGGGAGGTGTCTGCTTCCGTCCCGAAGTCTGATTTCCAATGCGGAAAGCAGGAAGGAGCAGAGGCCTTACGAAGGAGCCCCGGGGCCTCTGGGATGAAAGAGATCCTGCTGAATTGTGGCTCTGGAACGCCCGCTGTCCACACTCCGGGAAGGTGGAGGTGCTGGGAGCGGCCTGCCTTCTCTGGTAGACCAGGGGTCCACACAGGTTTCCTTCGAAAATCCACCATATACATATATATGCATATAGATGAACATATATATGCATATATATGTATATGGTAGATCTGGCAGAAAGCTCTCTAGTGACGTCCATTTTGAGCCGGAACTGCAGACTTCCGAGATACGGCTTACTTGCGGGAAATTCACGGCCCTCCCGGCGCCTCGGGGCTCTGAGGGCGATGCTCGGTCGTCTGCGGGGACGGGGGTACAGAAGTTGCGGAAGCACTCACTGACACTTTGAGCCCCTAGAGGTACAAACGACGTCTCATTGCTCTCTGTATCCTCGTGCAGAGCTCCAGGCCACCCACAGACAGCGTACCCAGGGATGCTTCGGCCCCTCCGTCCCTGGAGGCCGTCACCCGCTGGAAAGAGGTCAGTTGGGGGACACTGCAGACAGCCGTGGGTCTGATTTCGGCCTCCGTGCCTCTTGAGCTTTGCGATCACCTCTTTGAGCCTTTCATTTCTTCATTTTCAATGCGTACACGGGGACCATTACGACCATCCCAGGCAGAAAGGTGAGGGAGAGGGAGGTGTCTGCTTCCGTCCCGAAGTCTGATTTCCAATGCGGAAAGCAGGAAGGAGCAGAGGCCTTAGGAAGGAGCCCCGGGGCCTCTGGGATGAAAAGAGATCCTGCTGAATTGTGGCTCTGGAACGCCCGCTGTCCACACTCCGGGAAGGTGGAGGTGCTAGGAACGGCCTGTCTTATCTCAAACGTCTAAAGAAAATACAGCCTTTTGTTTTAAAAATCACTATATATATATATTTTTATATATATATATAGATACATAGATAGATAGATAGATAGATAGATAGATAGATAGATAGATAGATAGATAGATAGATATATGAATATATATATAGAAAGAGTGAGAGAAATAGATAGATAGATAGATAGATAGGTAGATAGGGAGAGAGAGTGAGAGGGAGAGAGAAAGAGAGAGAGATAGAGATATAGAGATATCTATAGATTCAGATACAGATATAGATATAGATATATCTAGGGGAGATCTGGCAAAAAGCACTCTACTGACGTCCATTTTGAGCCTGAACTGAAGACTTCCGAGATACGGCTACTTGCGGCAAATTCACGGCCCTCCCGGCGCCTCGGGGCTCTGAGGGCTTTGCTCGGTCGTCTGCAGGGACGGGGGTACAGAAGTTGCGGAAGCACTCACTGACACTTTGAGCCCCTAGAGGTACAAACGACGTCTCACTGCTCTCTGTATCCTCGTGCAGAGCTCCAGGCCACCCACAGACAGCGTACCCAGGGATGCTTTGGCCCCTCCGTCCCTGGAGGCCGTCACCCGCTGGAAAGAGGTCAGTTGGGGGACACTGCAGACAGCCGTGGGTCTGATTTCGGCCTCCGTGCCTCTTGAGCTTAAAAGATCACCTCTTTGAGCCTTTCATTTCTTCATTT
>NW_011921738.1:0-2467 GCF_000151845.1 Pteropus vampyrus
CAAACTTCAAATCAAGAGAGAATGCTGAAGCAATCACCTTTCACGTTCTCAACACCAACCCAACATTGCTCCCACTCCAAAGTATCAATCAGAAATTCTGACTGTTATAGACAATTGAATGTGGTTAGTGTGAATGAACACATGGATGTATTTATTTTCTTTTCATTCAATGCATTAATAAACGATCAAGTATAATTAATTAAAAACAGTCTCATCTAGCTACTGCCTGCCACACTAGATAGAGCAACTCTAGAATTCAATGACGTGGAAGGTGCATCCTCCCCTCCTAGTTCTAACAGAGTCATTTGCGGGGCTGATCTGATCATTCACATGTGTGTACTTCACGGACCCATGTGCCTGTGCCACGCATTACTTGAAGATCTGACGTTGTTCAAAAGTATGGTCAAAACCAGATATTAGAGAATTCCCAGCAGAAGGCCCAGATGTAAGCAAGTTTGAAGAGCATGGCTAACGGACCTGTGTGAGAGAGAATCAGAGTGATGGGTGCTGGACACTTCACTTTCATCCTTTTCCCCCTTCTCAGCCCTGACTCTTGAATAGAGCCTGGTCAGGCAGTGGAAAAGCCCCAAAGAGGATGGAAGAATTGTAAAGTCAAAAGAAGAGGGAATTAAAAGACGTAAATAATTGGAATGAAATACTGTTTTCACGGGTTGGAAGACAATATTGATAACATTTCCATAAAAGCCAAAGGGATTGACAGATTCTTGCTGCACCTAGCGACATCTCAATGCCACTTTTACAGAACAGAAAAAGTCCTACAAGTCATATGGAACCACAAAGCATCCCAGTAGTCAAAACTATTTTCACAATGAGGAACAAGATGGAGGCTCCACACTTCCTGAATTCAAAACACCAGACTAAGCTTCCATAATCAAAATACCATGGCAGGTGCGTTAAAAACAGGCAGATAGATCAATGGGAAAGATAGGGTGTCCTAAATAAACTCACTGATAGCACCAAATGATCTTTGTGAAGGATTCCAGGTCGACACAATGAGGAAAGGATAGTCTCTTCAAGAATCAAGAGAATGAAATGAAAACTAGAAAATGTGAAAAATCTTGCAAAGCTTGTATCTGAAGAGGAGCTAGTATTCAAGGCATATACAAAAGGCTAACACTCAATTGCAAAAAAAACAAAACTAAAAGCAAATAACCCAATAAAAACTGGCCAAAATCTTTAAAAGCCATGTCTCCAAAGAAAGCATACACGGCCCACAGAGCTATGCAAGGTCCCATTATCACTAATCATCAAAGAAATGCACATCAAAAAGGTCAAGAAGAAGTGCCTCTCTCCTGACAGGACGTGTATTGTCCACAAGAAAAAAAAAGAGATAACAAATATTGGCGAGGAGATGGAGAAACTGCAACCTTTCTATGCTGTTGGGAGGAAAGTAAAATGGTGCAGTCATCGTGCAGAACAGTATTGAGGTTCCTCAAAAATTTACAAATGAAACTACGATGCGATCCAGCTATTGCGCTGTTGCTATGCATCCCAGCAAATAAAGTTAGAACTTGGAGGAGATACTGCACTCCTGTGATCATTGCAGCATTATTCACAAGAGCACAGATCCAGAAAGCGCACCCATGTCCATCGACAAACGAATGAATAAAAAAAAAAAATAGGGTATATGCATTTAATAGAATTTTATGCCTTTTTAAAAACCAAAGTAATCCTGCCATTTGCAGCAATCCTGTCTCAAGGAGACAGGTTCATGGATAAACGAGTGACATTTTACATTGAGGTAGCCTCAGTTTTGATTGATGTGGAAAAGATGAAAACCTACAGGGCAATGAAATTCTACTACATTCATAATTCTCACAGCTGTCCTGGTCCAAAGAAAACTCAAAACATCACTTGGCACATTTTATATGATTGACCTAAACCAGCTTGGCACATTTTATATGATTGACCTAAACCAGCTTCCTGGACTTGATTCTTACAGAGCCCTCCAGAAGAAACCATGACCCCATGTTCCTGTGTATGCCACAGGGACATGAGGGGTGATGCCCCTGTCCCACCGTGGAGCTTCTCTATGCCACCTTGCAGGGCACAATGTCCCCTTTGTCCTCATTGAATGAAAACCCAGTGCTACCCTGATGCTCAGTCCTGAAGACCTCTCGGTTCTCTTCTCATTGGACACAGGGTTTCTTGCCCAGCACACAAAGTCCATACCTCAGAGAAGTATTGGACACAGAATGACACTGCATATTCTTAGCAAGGGTGGCTGAAGATAAATATTAGATCTCTTTGCAGAAAATCTCAGTGAATTGCTCCCAAATATTCCTAGAGGCTCGTCCTGGCTCAGATGCCTCCAGAACTGCATGTGGCATGTGGCTACATTGGGAAACACCAGCAAAAGTGAGGAGCCCTGCCCAGCAACTATTTTATAGAGGGATGGAAGGAGAAGTCATTCAGAAGCCTCTCATTAACAGAGGCAGTTGATGAA
>NW_011921739.1:0-2467 GCF_000151845.1 Pteropus vampyrus
GCAAAATACATATATGCTTACTGTTGAATCGTACACTTGAAGCATGCTGGATTTCATTAACCAATGTTGCCATAAAATCTAATAGTAATAATAATAATACTGATAATAATAATCATAATAATAATAAATGCGCAGATAAAGATCAAAGTTTCCATTAAAAGAAAAGAAATAAGATTGAGGCCAGGCAGGAGTCTCTGACTCCAAGATCCTAATTACAATGCTCTGCTGAGCTGCATTGTCCAAAAAGAGACTAGGAAAACAATTGTTTTAATGGAAAAAATTAAGTTAGGGGTGAAAGAGTTTTCGAATTTCATCTTAACAAAAATTTTTTTCTTATAGAGATTTTAATAATAAGGAGATTTCTTTATAGAAAAAAAAAATCCGGAACGAAAGTAATATCCAATTTTAATTATCTGTTTAAATTTTTTTTTTGTAATATACCATGATCACTTTTAGAGCAATTTTTTTTCCTAATATACGATTAAACGTCCTAAAAATTATTTCTAACTAATAAGGTATTTTAAGCAACTGCACACTCAAGGTCAATTCAAAGGATGCCGCAGGCATCGTAAAAACTCAAAATCATTTTGGCAGCAGCCATGAGAGAACCAACTCAAACTGTTTTTCAGACTAATTCATAGGTCCCAAACCTAACCGGCATGATTCATGTCAACTACTCTCGTACTAAAGGTGTGAAACAGACTCATGAAATATTACTATCAAATACTAAAACGACATTAGGAGAAAAAGATGGAATAGAGATATGTCTCAAGGGAAGATTTTTTGGTCTAGTTTAGGATGCACACTACTCCAACGGTTTAGCTTAATAAGTCATGCTCAATATTGGTTAGCTGCCAAAATATGCCCAACTTTATTTTTTTCTCATCTAGAGAACATGTGTCAGTTTCCATTCTGAAAAGATGCTGTTCTGTTACGATTTTTTTTTTTTTTTTTTTTTGCAGCATGAAACCCCACCACTCATTAGCCAAGCAAAGGCCTCGGCAGCCAAATTCGGTAAAGCTCAAAAATGTGTCTGCAGTGTTTGGGGATCTGGACTTCCAGGGATTCTTGGCATGAAAGGAATCCTAATTTCTGGGCCTCTTTGTATGCAGAACTGACAATACTTAGAGCGAAATCTGGCTGAAGCTGTAGGGCAACATCTGGCAGCTGTTCAAGGGGCATGTTGTTAAACCAGAGAAATAAAAATGGGAAAAGATGAACAACGGACACAAACAGGAAAAAAATATATGAAATCACATCACAGTGAATGAGAATGAAGCTTTGTGTCTTGTAGAGATGAATGGGTTCTTTTTACAGGCACAGAATATGTAGGTCAAGGAGTCAATTCGATATTAAAAACCAACAAACAAACGGGTTTTGGGCTTCAGTCTTGTGTATAATCTCACGGTCACTTCCTCCATTCAGCACAAGGGCAAGTCATTCTAGGCCTTGTAAACAGAATTAGGAGGTGAGCTTTATCCTAAAGCAACAGGAAGCCATGGATGGTAGTGGCTGGATGCGACTCCATCAGTCCTGTGTCTTTAAAACATCCCTCTGACTAGAGACTGAGGTTTTGCATGTGTAAAAAGAGCTTCAATGCATAGCAAGGTCACTTATGAGCATTAAATAATATCATCCATGTAAAAAGCCTAGTCTCTCTCCTATCTGGAACCTTGACCCACAGCTTATCACAGTTTTAAATTTGTAAGCATTTACGTCTTTGTTTCTTAAATTATTCACTCCTCTGCAAGACGGCAGTTTCATGAGAACGGGGAACAGATCCAACTTGGCAGACACTGAAATCTCTGTGCCTTGCATGGAATAGAAATGAATAAACAGCACCTAACTGAATGAACGAATGGATGGATGGATGGATGGATGGATGGATGGATGGATGGATGGATGGATGGATGGATGGAAGGATGGATGGATGGATGGATGGATGGATGGATGGATGGATGGATGGATGGATGGATGGATGGATGGATGGATGGAAGGATGGATGGATGGATGGATGGATGGATGGATGGATGGATGGAAGGATGGATGGATGGATGGATGGATGGATGGATGGATGGAAGGATGGATGGATGGATGGATGGATGGATGGATGGATGGATGGAAGGATGGATGGATAAATGGGTACATATGAACTCCTAGCAAATACTCTTGCTGGGAGACTGTCTTTCACTGCACGCATCCCAGATTGTGATCTTATGTGCATGCGACTATCTGAATCCTGCACTTCAACTTAGCCCCATAAAGGCAGCCACAGTGTTGTTCTTGCAGACTCATCGCTGCTGTCACACCATCTTGCCACCTCCAGTGCACAGCCCTTGAATACATATAATTTGTAGAATAAATTAATGCAGTCGGTCCCACCGTGATAGCAGAGGGGGCACAGAGTCTTTTGAGTGGTTACTTTGACATGCGTCAGTCCCCTCCTCTAGCATGTAAGCTCCCTGAG
>NW_011921740.1:0-1481 GCF_000151845.1 Pteropus vampyrus
TAGTGTAAGCATAGTGCTGACACATAGTTTGAATAAACATGAAGTGAATTTTAGATAAATAGTTGTAGGTACATCAGTTCGACAAAATGTGTCCACAAAACACTATGTTTGAAATAATCATAGAAATTTCAAGCAATATGAAAATAATCAGAGTGAGCTGCTACTACTATAAAACATTAGGTTTTGTTTTGCTACTTATACTGTTTCTCTAACCAATATGATAACCTAAGGAAAAAGGCAGAAGTTAAGTCAGAATTTGGAAAATTAATATACATTTGATTTCTAGGCTGGTGAATCAAAGACTCCTGGAAGTACAGTCACAAGTGGAAGAATTGCAAAAATCTTTACAGGACCAAGGATCAAAAGCAGAAGATGTAAGTTTTAATATATACCAACCGTGGTCCAACAGTTTCACAATGTTAACAAAAGCTGTAACTTTATTTTTTTTTTATTTGATGGTCACTATCAAAATAATTTATAATTATATGGGTTATATAAAAGAAACAAGTGTTTTCCTTTTTCTAACATTCCTTATAAAAAGGGCCAGGCAGTACTTTATTGTCTCTTTCAGATTTACTCTGCTGGGAATTAGAAGTTTATTTGTAGTTCTTAGCTAAGAATTAATGAGGCTTTATGTTTTACATGTGCTCAATTCAGTATTCAAAGTATAGAATTTTTTCCTGTGGCCAAAAAAAAAAAAAAAAAAAATGCTGGTGGAAACTTAGCGTGTTCAAGTAGAAATTTTTGATGTAAAATTGATATTTAAGAAAATAATATCATCCCTAGAATCCCATCATCTTTAAATTCTGAATTGCTCTTGCAACCCCAATACACACTCAAATATAAGTTCACTGACTGTTTTTATATTTCCTTAGCACTCTGTATATCTGTCTCAGCCCTGCTTGCGGGACTGGCACACTCAGATCTGGAGTATAGTAAATGTGTAGAGCCAGGAACTAGGCGTTCCTTCACCTCCTCATGCTCACCGTCTATCACAGTGCTTATGTAGCACATAGTACAGTAGTCAGTTTTAGTGACCAATCTTTGCTTCAGCCAGTTGGGTTTCTTTTCTTCTTTATTTTTCTGTTGCCCATGTAATTTGCTATAAACTCTGGCCTTTGAGTATAAGCCTGTTGGTTGTTTCCATTGTTAGAGTTATTTTGGGGATCTGCATCAAAACTATGGATAGGTCCAGTTTCATCCACCCTTCAGAGAGTATAAAAAAAAAAAAAGAGCCAAAGAAAGGGAGTTAAACTAGTATATTACTTAAACCCTCAGACTAGTAGATATAAAAAGCTCTTCAATGACCTAATTTTATGAGCTTCTTAAACATCAGTGAGCTAATTTTATGAGTTTCTTAAGTATACATGTAGCTTATATTGTCAGCATGCTCTTCTTTCTAAGATCACTGGTTTTAGTTTATCTTTTAATTGAAATGTTGGTAGTTCTTAGATTTTGATTCTAGTCCTAAAATTGTCTGA
>NW_011921741.1:0-2466 GCF_000151845.1 Pteropus vampyrus
GGAAGTTTATGATGATCGACTTCAGGTCTTCCTCTGCTAACGTGTGCATCGATGCTATACATTTTCCCCAAGAGCTGCTTTCGCCGCACCCCACAGATTCTGCTAAGTTGCGTTTTCATTTTCATTTAGTTCAAAATATCTAAAAAGACGTTTCTTGAGCTGTCTGACCCCTGCGTTATTTAGAAGTGCGCTGTTTAGTCTCCATGTATTGGGGGATTTTCCAGCTGCTGTTCTGTCACTGATTTCTAGCTTGATTCCATTTGGTCTGGTAGCGGACACTGCGTGGCTTCTGTTCTTTTAAATTTGCTCAGGTGTGTTTTGGGGCCCAGCTCGTGGTCTGTCTTGCCGCGTGTCCGTGTGGCCTGGGGAAGAATGTGTACTCTGCGTGTCGTTGGCTGAAGTAGTCTACAGATGTCCGTTGCACCCGGCTTATTGATGGTGCCGCCGAGTTCGCTGCGTCCCCGTGGTTCCCGCCGGCTGGGTCTGCCGCTTCTGAGGGAGGGGTGCCGACACCTCCAGCCGTGGCAGCGGATTCTTCTGTCCTCCTGCTGCTCTCTCTGTTTCTGCCTCGGGGTTTGGTGCCTGTTGTTAGGTGCGTACGTGGTGAGGGCTGTTACGTCTTCTTGGCGAACGGACCCTTTGTCATCACGTCACCCTTCATCCCTGATAACGTTGACGTCGCTCTGTTTGAAATAATCGCAGCGATGCCTGCTTTCTCCGTCCGCGCACTTTTGACGTGTGCGTGTCTTTACGTCGAAAGTGGGCTTCTTGCGGAGCGCGCACGGTGGCGTCCCGGTCCCGCCCGCTCCCGCCCCGGCGCCGGCGCCGCGTCCCCCTGCTGGCGTCCCGCGGCTCCCTGACAGCGGGCTCCTGCCAGCACGTTCGTTGCCTTCCTGTGAGTCGTCCTTATTCTTCGCTCCCGTTTTTGTCTTCCACTCTTTTTCTGACTTTCACGGTTTTATTTGAGGGTTTTACGTGTCCTGTCGTCTCTCCTTTTCTTAGCGTATCAGTTACGCTTCATTTCTACTTTTTTTGGCGGTTGCCCTAGAGTTCGCGATTTACATTTACAAGCAATCCAAGCCCACCGTCAAACGACGCTGGGCTTTGGTGGCTCCCGGGTAGCGTGAGCGCCCTACGATCAGATGCTCCCAGCTCTCCTTTCGTCCCTCGTGGCATTGCCATCATTGACGTCACTCGTCTGTGAGCACACGCAGGGAGGCCGCCCCCCTCTCCGTTTCTGCGGCCTCGGGGATTCAGGAGCATCTCCTGTCCCCAGCGTCTCGCGGGGACCGTTTTGTCTTCAGCTGGGGAGCCGGGTCCTCTTACCTGCCGGGCTGGCGTTGTCACCGGATGGTGCTTCTCTTGTCCTGGCTCTCCACGTCGCACGCGCGGTGCTCCTCCCCGGCTCTGTCGTTGTCGTGGGGTCGTCTCCTCTCCTTCACCAGCTCCGCATCCCTGTGGGTTCTCCTCGTGCCTGCCCCGGAGTCGGCGCTGTGCGCAGTCACTTCGCCGTCCCCGTCCCCTGTCCCGAGCCGCACGAGGATTCCGGAACACCTGAACTTGAGCGAAGCCCTGATCTTCGTGCTGTGTTTCCGTGGGTCTTATACGTCTGTCATTTTGAAAGCCCGGCCAGTTAGACGTGAGTTTTCCCTCATTTCGGTTTGCCCGCTTGGCCCTCAGTCGCCCCTCTCTGGGGCGTTTTGGTCTCCTGTGGGATGGACGCCGTCCAGTCTGGAGCTCAGCCATGCCCACGTCACTTGCTGAAGTGCAGGCTGCTGGTTCCTGGGAGTCTGGTGGCCAGGGCTGTGGCCGGGCTGGGAACTCACTCCTGGGGGGGCTCATGCAGCGTGTCATCGGGCCACACCTTGTGTCACTGCACTCGTGACTAGACCAAGTTCTGATGTCACCAGGACTAACCAGATGGGAGAATCACCCAGAGTGCGTGCGGGGGTAGGGCACGTCCAGCCCGCTGCAGCCCGACCTCCAGGGCGAGGCCGGTGCCCGCACGCGGGACAGGGCCCGTGAGTGATTCCCAGGCTTCAGCAGAGGGCGGGAACCTCGCTGAGGTTTGTACCGAGAAGCACGCTTACTCCATCGTGCTTTCCGAGGTTGGTTTTGCTGGTCCTACAGTTAAGCTTGTCCGCAGCCATTTTCTCTGAGCGTCTTGGGGTGTCGTCCCCCCTCCACGTTGTTGGAAAAGTGTTCTTTCTGTTTTCTGCTGTTTCACTGAGACAGCACGAGGGACTCGTTTTCCCTTGTCTGATGGATGTTTTCCATGCTTCCGTGTCGGTGGATTGTTGCATCGGTTCTGGAAAAGTCTCAGACGCGTTGTCCGGTGTCACGTGTCCTCTGTCCCCTCTCCTCTCCGCCCGGGTTCCCGTTAGCTGGAGGTCGCGTCTTCTCTTTCTATCCTGTGTCTCGTCCATGCCTTGCGCGGCGCCCTTCCTGCCTCTGCTGCGTCTCGGG
>NW_011921742.1:0-2466 GCF_000151845.1 Pteropus vampyrus
TCAATTTACAGTCCCACCAGCAATGTATGAGGGTTCCTTTTTCTCTGCATCCTCTCCATCATTTGTTATTACTTGTCCTGTTGATTGTAGCCATTTTAACAGGTGTGAGATGGTATCTCATTGTGATTTTTGATTTGCATTTCTCTAATAGCTGAGCTATAGGTTTTTTATAGATTCCTTTTATTAGGTTAATGAATGGATTTTGGATTTAGTTAAATTTTTTTTTTACCATAATTGATGTGATTGTGTGGTTTTAATTTTTTAGATGATTAATATGATAAATTATATTGATTGATTTTCTGTCCAGCTTTATTGAAATATGACAGGCAATTAGTTGCTCATATTTACATCATACAATTCAGAGTTTTTTCCAATTATAGTTGGCACACAATAATATATTAGTTTCAGTTGTACAACATAGTGATTAGAGTTCCAGTGATCACCTCACTGTTGTGTCCAGAATAACCAGACCTAACTTGAGTGCTCTTAACCAGGAGACAGTTTATTAGCCGGCGGCTGTCCTTGCAAAGGAGCAGCCTCGAAATGCCAAGATACAAGGTTTTTAAGCCCCAAATCCCATTCCTCATTCTGTCTTAAACACAAAGGTCCATCTTTCTCCCATTCACTACCTGTCAACCCACTGGTCAGGTGTGCAAGCGGGAAGTACAGAAGCAGAAAGCTTGTGTTAGAATGTTATGTTCCTATGGGTGATTGCCTATGTTCCCATGGACAATAGCCAGTGTTCCCATGGGCGATGGCCAAACAGTAATTTTCAGCTTATATACAATTGATTATTTTTCATGCCACGCAAGCAAGCAGGGTTACACAGGCTAAAATTGGCAGTTAGCGTATGAGCTCATTGTTACAAGTTTTATGATTAACAGAGTGTGGTTAGGGGTTCCAGAAACTAGGCCTAAGTTATGGACTTCCTTTGTCCAGTTTCAGGTTTTAATTATTCTTTAACCCTTTCACATTTCAGCAGGCCATTACATTCCCCACTGGTTTTCTTTAGAATGACTCAATCTTCGAGTCAGAAGTCGGGATTTCTGGCCAATGGGTCGGGGCTGACGCTCCTAAAATTAAAATCTTTGCCCCAGTTATATTGGATTGGATTAAACTCTTAACCAATTTGATCAAGCATGGCCCAAAGGTCAGTAATAACCGCAGAATTATCAATGGTCCTGCTATAGCCGACAATAACGTGGTTAACCAAGAGTTTCCATTAAACCAAGATTCATACCAGTTGCTTCCTTGTTTTAACTTCTCATTTCTGTCTTTTACTCTTCGTCTAATTAATGCTAAACTATCCCTAATAATACCAGAATGATTAACATAAAAGCAGCAAGTTTCTCCTAGTGCTACACACAAACCTCCTTGCTTAAGAAATAAGAGGTCTAAACCTCTTCTATTCTGCAGTACTACTTCAGCTAAAGAATTAAGAGATGTTTCAAGATGATTAATTGATTTCTCTAGAGTGCTTAAATCGTCATTAATCTGCTTTGTGAGCCAGGCCATACCTTGATTCCCTGTAACCAAAGCAGCAGTCCCAATTGCAGCTGATCCTGCCACTCCTAGGCCAACTAGGAGCGGCACAAGCAGTGGAACTGCTCGCTTACGCCGAGGATAGTTATATCCTCCCCCCAAATCCATTGCTTGTCTCCCTTCTTGTCCGCTCATCATATACACCTGAGGTATAACATGAACCAGCACACAAAATCCAGTATTATTTTTCCAATAGTTAAGATTAATACAGGGAGTTAAACCAGTATTACAAGCAAACCAAGTGCCACTAGTTCCATAAGTAGAAGAGGTGCTATTTACTAAAATAGATGATTTACAATTTTCCTTATACCTAGATTTATCAACTCTATAAGTGTTAGTATTCACACAAGTTCCCTTTCCTTGTAAATCTCCCAACGTTACAGATGGGTTTTTGGTTCCCCAAGGGCAAATAGTAACATTCGGAGATGTTACATTCCTAATAGCAGTTTGATCTGTGCCAAGGTTAGCAATGACACCAAGTCCTACATAATAAGGTGGGGCAGGGTTCAGACAAAACCAACAATCCTTTGTAGCATTTGAGTTACTGTCATTAGCAAACTTATAAACATTATTCAGCATGGTCAAGACAGATTCAGGAGTATCCCTGGGGGGTCTATAAGGCTGTCTAGGTCTATGTCCTTTGTTGGCATTATTAGTGCTCCTAGTAATTGCTGACTGTGTAGGAGTTAAGGCGTTTAACCCTCCGTCATTAGGCCTAACAGGACCTAGAACTAATGGTGGCATCCTGACAGGCTTTTTCTGTATTGTTATTAACACTCCAGGATCAGTTCCAAAAACATACAACCTTAATCCCCAGGTTTTTCCAATCACCCAAGATGGATCTTCCCAATTTTTGACAGTAAAAATGACAGGATTGCATTTCCCTGCTGTGGCACAGGAAGACTGACTAGGTCGTGTAAGAGT
>NW_011921743.1:0-2464 GCF_000151845.1 Pteropus vampyrus
AATGTTTTTTGACTGCCAACCGAATTTTACAGAGAACAATGAACTCCACACACTTCTAACTTAGACCTAACAATGCAGACTGGGACTAGGATTTTTTATTATACACTCACGTGAATTTACATAAGCATGAAGATGAGAAGAGCTCAACAGGTAAGTTGTAGTGAGGTAACTCGGAAAGCAATGGTACAGAGTAGGAGGGAGGTCAAAGCTGGTTACTGGGCTCATACTTGGAGCCTTTCTATTGCTGAGATCTTTTATTTTTCGCAACTTTTAAGGAGGCGGGAGAAAGGAGAACATGAATACACAGTGGAGACCTGTATTTTTAAAAGTGGCTCTTTTCAAACAGGCAGGAAACTTTCAATAAATAGTGTGAGTCACTAAGTCCAAGTTCTCACTTTTACTAATGGTTCACACCCATCTAAATGTATTAGAGGAAAATCCCTGACAGCACTTCACATTCTCGAAAACCCTGCAGAAATAGACTACAAAGGAAACAGGATGAACAAGGAAGGGTACTGCTTACTTCTGCCAACACTCCTCCATCATTTCTGCTACAGCTGTGTACAGGAGCTAACAGTATCCCAAACATGAATTCTCCTGGTGCCATTACGAGATGGCAGCTTTCTTTCTCAAATCCACTTAACTGAACTTTCAAGCAGAAATCTTTTATCGACAGAGGAGGGAGGAAGGGCGTGGAAAGGGGCAGGATCTAAGAAAGAGCAGGGATTCTCCAAATCTCTGTTCAGACAGAACTACTCCACCAATTAGCATATCTGTGGAAGATGTTAGATTGTAGCCTCTTCCTGTCTACAGATAAGGTGATAACGCTAAGGTATTTTAGTACTTCTTCCCAATTTTTAAGGACACAAAAAGAGGATTAGGGACATACAAATGAGACCTTGTGTTTTAAAAACTGGCACTTTCAAATTTTTTCCCTTACTTTGGCTCAAAATGCCTCAGGCGGTAGTAGCTTGTATTTTCATTTCTAATAGACTCAGCAGGAAGACCCTGGAAAATGCTGAGACTTTCCTTGTAATTATGATCGGGCTTTGAAAAATCGTCCTCCATTTTTGTCAGATTTCTGATGTTTTTACATCTTTTGAAATCTGTTCCAACGTTCTGATACAGGGATAAGGCCGGAAAACTACATAAATTAGTGACTACATAAATAAGTGACTATTAAACCGGACTGTTTTCAGACCCTGGAAGGTACTGCTACCTTTGGAAACTGCCTCATCATCCCAATGGCCATACAAGGAGAAATCTACAGAACAAAGGAAGATTCATGCAGAGAATACTACAAAGTGTTTGTCCATACTGTTAATGTTTACAGTTACCATAAGAGGAAAACGGGAAAACAAAATTTAAGATATACCCTACACAATGTAAACCCAACAATCTACTCCATTCTTGACTTGCCTTGCCCAGACTAAGAGATCAAAACTGATTCTCCAAATGCTCTATTAACGATAATTTTTAAAAGTTACACCTTGTTGGGAAACTTGTTTTTTCCCTTCCACTTTTTTACCCTGATGTTGATATTACCATCAATTATAATACCCAAAAAGGTGAAGAAGTAATTCAAAAGCTTAAGAATAATTCATTTTGCTTCTATCCATTTAATCTTATTTCTAACAGTATTAATGAAAAAATTACTATCGTGAGTTTCCAAAAATATTTTCAAAATTAAAAGGTTTTTCAATACAAACAATTGATCATGAACCCAATAACATTAGCAATGACATAAAGCAATAAGGCTTTTTACAGCTTAGCCAAGAAAGACCAGACTTCCTATCCTCATAGTATTTCCTTATCACAGCAGACAATACAAACACACAGGAAAACATAACCGGCTCTGCGAGGAAAGTTTCAGTAAAGAAGACTGGGAGACACTAAGTGCAAGTAGTTTGGCTTCAAAATAGTTTTCGTGCCCATCTACACATATTAGAGAGAAAAAACTCGGCTACCTCTTCTATTTTATCTCAAATCCTGCAGATATCGACCGAAAAGGCTGACAGAGTAAACAAATATACATACTGCTTACCTCTTGGGCCACATGTCCAACACCTCTCAGCCAAACCAATTTCCAGGAGTTAGTAGTATCCCGGCCATTAATTCTGGAGACAAAAAAAAAAAGCAACTTTCTAGTTTTCCCAAATTCAACAAAATATACCTTCAAGCCCAACCATCTTTTATCAACAGGGGAGGAGGGGCATGGAAAAACGCGAGATCTAAAAATGAGCCTGCCAAATCTCCAAATCTCTTTGTTCTGGATGACGTCTCCACTATTTACCATATCTACTGAAGGAGCACTTAGCCTGGGAGACAGGCAAACTAGAATTATGGTAGAAGCAATTCCCCATTAGATATAGACACAAACATCTTTAGTTTCTGTATATTATGAAGCAAAAGATAGATAAGGCAAGTCTTAAGTACTAGTCACCCTCCCTATCTTATACCTCAA
>NW_011921744.1:0-2463 GCF_000151845.1 Pteropus vampyrus
TAATAAGCAGATTGAGCTAGGTTGTTGTACAGATTATCAACGTGAATCACATAGGTATGTTCCAGCTCTCTCAGTCAATAAAATTTCAGAAAAGATACGATTTCAAGAGCATCATACATTTGTGAAGAATCTAACAAAAGATTCACGAGACTATCTGTGAAACAGCGTAAAACATCAATGCGAGCATTTTATCAGTCTGACGTCTCACGGAGCAGTTAGTGTAGTCTCAGCTCCTCGTCAAATATTCACGTGGAAGTCCTTATCCTGATAGATAATAATAACAGGTGGGAACTTTGTTTTGCTGAATAAGATTTCGGTTAAAGTAGAAGCATACGAAGAACACTAAAGTTTTGGTTTTATAATCCAGACTTCCAAACACGTATTTCACCATCCTTTTTAAAACACACCACTCTTTCTACTGCTACAAGGAAAGAAAAAGGTGGTTCCCAATCAGAACATAAAAAGTGAACTGAACCTGTTAAAGTAAGTTTTAAAAAGAAGGTAAAAATTGTGTATACATTTACTAAAAATACAAGCAACGGCCAGCCCCCCCCCCCGCAAAAAAACCTAAGAAACAAAAGACATTTACAAGAGAATATCATTTAAATGCTTTCACTTGGCATAATTTTCCGTACATGAATTGGCTACAACAGTCATGTCACATTTGTTACTGCTTGAGTAAAGTAAATAGAAAGGCCAGTACTACTTTTGCTTTTTCCCTATGGTGCAGAAATGTACAAATGTTTCTTTGGGCTAGTTTAGCCCTTATGTGCTTAAGTACGGTAACAATATGTCCTCTAGTTCAACCGTAGTCCTAGTGTAATTATGAATAATGCCTTATACACACTTGAAAGTGTTTCAGTTTGTATTATAAATTATATGGTCACACTAGTGTTGAGTCATGACCATCATTTTTGACATTAAGATGCGAACCACATATATGCCACAAACATGTCATGGCTAGAAAAAAATAAAAAGGAATGCAGGGAGAGAGGAGTGAGAAGAAAAGATAGAATGAAAAAAGGAGAAAGACACCTAGAATGTAAGCACTGTTTCCAAAGTAAGTGCTTTTGACAATCTTTATTGAGGAATAGTTAAGAAATATAATTGTGTATATTTAAAGTATAAAACACGGCGATTCAACGTATGTACACATTGTGGAATGATTCCCAAGAAAAACACAAGTAAGTAACACATCCATCGCCTCACATGGTTAACATTTATTTCTTGCGGTGAGAATGCTTGAACATCTATTATCATCAACTTCCCAGTACACACTACCATGTTAATAACTAAAATAAGAGTGTTTGAGGGACACCTCTGATCAATTTCCAAAGTCTTCCCATGATCTCTGGCATGTTTACATGTTCAGGTACGACTGGGATATATTAAATAATATATGCTTTCCTAGTATATTAATCATTTCATCCATATTTTGAAAAGATTATGTAGAATTTAAAAACGTACTCACTTCCGATTACATAAAATCCTCAATATCTGTTTGTGTCTTGCTCATATTCCCTACTGTGTATCTTGGCCTTCTTCTGTTTCTTGTCAAGATTATGTAAATAACAGATATGCTTCACAAAACTTTTTCAGTGTCCTTATGTCCAATATTTAATTTCTTCACAAATATCTTTAAAGAGAGCCGTTTTTCTCATTTATTAGTTGTATTATGTTTCCTCTTCCTCAAGATTTATACTGTTATTATATATCTTGTATCCCATCCCTTCGGTTTACCCTTTTGTAATTTTTTTTTAATTTTGAAATTGAATTGTCTTGCAATTCATTATTTATTTAATAACATATGTACTAAAAAGCTATGATAGTCCCATGGCTACATTTGAGCCATGTTTAATAGGTTCCTAAAGGAAGTCTGAACGCTCTCTAAACGTTAATAGTCTAATGAACATGCCCAGCAATGTAGAGTAAAAAGGTTAAGGAGTCGAATGGAGGGTAATTTCTTCCTAAAACATAAAGAGCTGCTTTGATATTCAGAAGCTCTTGTAATGAATGGTCACCAATCTGGAAAACATAAACATTGCTTTTTTTTTTTTTTAGGCGAGGCAACCCTTGGTTGACCTCACAGATTGCAAGGACCTTGTCAGCTTACAATCCCTTATTTTTTTAGTTTTTTATTTTTGACGCCTACAGCACCTAGGTGGTCTCCCATCCAAGTACTAACCAGGCGCGACCCTGCTTAGCTTCCGAGATCAGATGTGATCGGACTTGTTCAGGGTAGCATGGCCGTAGACAACACTGCATTCTTAATGCATATGCATAACATACTTGCTTCTGGCATATAAATGGAATCTGCTTTTGATAAGACAGCTTCCTTGACATCCGGTCCATCTCTGCCCTCATCCCCAATGTTCAGCTGAGTCAGGATCTGGAGATCAGGTTCCGCGTCAGGCCCTGATAAACAAACAAACAAACAAACCAACAAAAACACAAAGGTTATCA
>NW_011921745.1:0-2462 GCF_000151845.1 Pteropus vampyrus
CCATGAAAGGCCAAAAATTAAACTTAAGGTAACTACAGATTCAAATTTTTAAATGAAATTCCCTTGATGTTTTTTATAGCACACTTAAAGTATAAAAAATAAAAATGGTAAGGCTTAGTATAGCAAGTTACAAAGTAGTCTTCTACTTATTTTAATAACGAAAAGGCAAAGTTGCTTTTAAGCTGTCTTGACCGTTTAATTTTGCATACATTTCAGTTATTCTCGATTTCTTTCCCTTGGGACACTTTTTTCTATAACCCATTTAACAAGCTTCATTTTCTTGTCAATTTGATCTAGTCTATTACCAGCGCTATAAAATAAAATGCAAGCATTAGGAATTCCTCTCTGTGTTAAATGTCCTGGTCTCTCAAACGATTCTATCTTTGCTGGATGCAGTATCAGTGTTCCCCCGTGACAATTCCTCGTCTGCCTGTCCCCGCTATAGGTATTGTTCGGATTTCCCCTGCTGTGGGCTTCATCACACTAGCGCTCTTCCGTCTGAACTATAAATCATAATTCAAGCTTGAGAGCAGCTGCCACTGTCCAGACATGTGGCTGGTGGGTGTCATTGTCTTTTTCGTTTACCCCATTTCAAACCCTCCCTTCCTTGTTACTGAAGCGAGCTTATCTAAAAGTCCTTTCCTTCCCCCGCTCATATCGCCACCCCCACTTCTTAACCTCTGGTCTTGTTCTTCCAGGTCAGCTCAGTCAGATAAAACATTACTCTTATGTTTTTCCTGTGGCGAGGCGGCGGAGAGATGTCAGAACTCACTGCACCTCTTGCAAACCCCTTTGCAAGACTGTCAACAAGGGAACAACTTCAGCCTATCTTCCCAAAGTACCATGACAAAGTTATTGAAATTATGATATGGAACCCTCCCCGTGCACTATCTTGACAGATCAGCTCCACCGGAATTTCCAAGCTAATAAAAACCAGCTCATCGTCTGCTTCATCACAAAGGGTGATATTCTGGCCGCACCGCACGTCCCACCCACAAAAATCTTCTCATATTCAAGTTCATTGCAAGCCCTGCCTCTTCTCCCGAGCCCAGCTAACTGCCCTTCCTCTTCACCCTGCCCCAGCCCCATCCAGCCGAGTTACTGTCAACTGCAGCCAGGCAGCAGAGCTGGGGCGGGGGGAGGGGGGCCCCGAGGTCAAGAGCCAGGAGCGCCCACCCAGAGACGGCCCCTCGGCGACCTCATCTCCCGCGGGGCGCGGCACCGCTGCCCCCTGTACCCCGCGGGCCTCCGCCCCGCTCACCTAATGCCACCTCGCACGCTTTGCGCAGCTGGGAGTGATGCGCCTTCTTCACTTCCTTGTCGGCCAAAATCTTCTCCAGGGCCCGGGTCAGGAACATGTTCTTCGTCTTCTTCCCCTCATACATGGACGCAGAGAAGGAGGCGGCGGCTCGTCCGACCCGCGGCTCCCAGCGGCTGGACGGGAGGAGGAGGGGAAAGAAAAGAAAAGGCGAGGGGGTGGAGGTGGGGGCGAGGAGGCGTGGAGGGCAGCGGCAGGATCACAAGGGGGCGGGCGGGACGGCGAGGAGCACAAAGGTCTTCACCGCCGGAGGGGCGCCCTGGAGGGCTGCGCCGCGGGGACCGCTGCTTCTCCCAGCCGGGGTCGCTCCCTGGCCACGCCGTTCACTCGCCCCTCTGGCCCGGGAACGGCGAGGGAGCCCAGCCCGGGGCGGGGTGCTGGGGGGGACCGAAGGACGAGGCGGCGGCCTAGAGGCCCGAGGAGCGCAGGGTTGCCCTGGCTACTGTGGGGATTAGCACCCGGCGCGGCCCCGAACTGGCCTCCATCACCGCCGACCTGGCCCGGCCGCCATGTTGGGAGGAAACGACGCGTCACGCAGCGGCCGAACGGCTGCAGAGGAGGAAGCGGAGGCAGCGGCAGGCGCTGCCAGCCCAGAGCGGCCGCGGCGCCGGCAGGCAGGGGGCGGAGGGCGGCGGCGGAGCGGCCCAGCCGCAGCGCTACGGCGGCCTGGCGGGGCCTCGCCGCCTCCCGCGTTCGCCTGCAGGGCGGCGCGGGGCGTGGCAGGCGGGCGGCCTGCGGCGCCGCGCGGGGGCTCCAGGGGCTCCCGGGTCTCCCTGGGCGGCTCCACCGTTGGGACCCGAGGTCCACGTCGCCCTCTCTAGGAAGCCCGGCTACGCCTAACCCACTTTCCCAACTGTGCGGGGATCCCGACGCTGGAAAGGCATCCCCTTCCGCTCCGGGGGTCACCAGTCATCAGCCGCGCTAACTCCACCTGCCGTACCAGACTCTTTTCTTCGATCCCAGCTGCACAAAATAGCAATTTCGGGACAATGCCCTCTCATTGCCTCTGCCCGGATTCGTCTCTAGATAAAGTAACTAGAAACCATTGGAAAAAGAATATAAAGAATGTTTCACTGTTTCTCTTCTAAGGACAAATGAGTATGCCTCTGGATTTCACTTCCTTTTCAGGAATTGATTCCTCATA
>NW_011921746.1:0-842 GCF_000151845.1 Pteropus vampyrus
ACAGCTCAGGGAGCCCGGGACACGCTCTGAGATCCGCTGTCCTGTCCAAAGCAGGCTTCCCCTCCAGACCCAGGCAGGCCCTCGGATCCGGCTCCTCGCGCCCTCCCGGCGCTGCCCTCCCTCGCAGCCTCCCGCTGCTGCGGAGGAAGGTGACCGACCCGCCTCCCATCTCTGCGCCCCGCCCGCACAGGGTCTGTTGTGCGCCAGCGGGACGCGCTCTGACCCCCGTTCTGAGCCTGGAACACCCAACATCTGGACGGAGACAGGATTCCGCGCAGGTAAAAAGGCTGGGCTTTCATCGGAACCAGTCCACTCGAACCTCTGAGTCCGGGCCCCTCGAACCCCGGGCCTGCCCCTCACGCTGACCCACAGCCGGGCTGCCCGGGGTGTCCGGGGGCCGCGTCCGCCCAGGGCAACCGCGGTTCGCGCCCGCCGCCCCGCGACCCAGGCCCCGCCGAAGGCACGGACGCGCGAGTACCGTCTGCGGGACGCCGCCGCCGACAGGATGTCGGCCGCCGACTGGCCAGGCCAGAACTCCTCGCCCGAGGCCGAGGCCGACGGCCAGGGCGCAGCCCCGAGCAGCAGGCAGACGACGCCGAGCGCCGCCATGGCCGCGGGCGGCCACGCAGTTCCGGCGACCTTGCTCTGCCCCGGAAGCGCCCATCCGCTAGTCCCGGCGGAGCGCGTCACCTGTAACCACGGCAACGCCGCGGGCCCCGCCCCGCGCATGCGTCCTGCGTCATCCGAGCCCGGCGGTCTCCCCCGCCGAACGCGCGGAGAGGCAGGGCCCTGGGGGCGGGGCTTAAGGTTTGGGGGCGGGGCTTGAGGCCTGGGGGCGGGGC